>NC_141720.1:9811745-9871745 GCF_971803275.1 Cyanistes caeruleus
TTCTCTAGGGGAAATGGATACTTGAAGTTCATTTTCTTCCTGATGCACATTAAGGCAGAAACGTGAACAACCTTCAGGATAGGACACGGATGCAGATTTCGTGTGACTGTTTTGGTGGTGCCGTGTGCGGTGCCGCTGTGCAAATGCCAACCGCTGCTCCCACCTGGCAGCGTTCCCCAGAGCCTGTGCCACCACTTCTCTGCCATGAGAGTCTTCTTCCCCCTAAAGGAATTCTGGTTTTGCAGGCTGCTAGACCAGTAAACGGAGCACTACAGCACGGTGTTGCTTTATAAAACTAACACATCTGGATCACCTGACTTGGAGCAGCCTCGCTACAGCTGGCACGCACCAGAGTGGATTTACTCACAGCACCTACCAACTACAGTCACAGTTAATCAAAACATGGCTGGGTCTTCTCATACTTACTCATAAATACAGAAATTTCTTGGAGTATCTGAAAACTCAATTGTTTAACCATACTGAGTTTCCTCCCGTGGAATCCAGATAATCAAAACTCCTTAAAATTTTTGTGTACCTTTATTTCTAGAGTTTTCCTTCTTGGAATTCTTGATATCTTGATTTTTTTTTCCCTTTAAGAGAATATTTACTTAGTTAGTATTCACTTAATTAGAACTGACTGTTTAATGTTTTCTGGGAGGGTATTTATGGTATTTTCTTTGCCATATTTGCATTCCAGAAATTAAGTCCCCATGCCATTATTCGGCAAGCCTTTCATACATTAGAATGATGAATTGAAAGCAGAAATGGGAAAAAGACTGCAATGCAATGAAAATTTAATCAGCGTCTTCTGCTGCTTTAATAAGGCAAATAATTCTTATTGGCCGCTGCGTTAAGGTTTCTAATATTTAATTCATAACAAACCTTGCATTATTCTGCAGCAGCATCGACAGCTCCACTTTGCTGCCTGCCAACAGGCAACCATAAAAACTTAAAAGCAGATGTAAATGTCTGAAACAAGGAGAATGATTGGGTCTAAAGCGGTCAGAAAAAATCAACACTGTTGCCAGAGAGTTTGATAAATCCTTACACACACTTTAGCAAGGTACAAATGGTATTAATTAAACTCATTAAGTGTGTTGATTTTAAGGCTTTGAGGTACCTTTTTTGAAATGCGAGATTTTTTTTAGTTCATGGAGACTCCCAAACGAAAGGCGATGCCAGGCTGGCAATGCAGGGTGCTGGACAGCTGGAACAATGTTATAAATCAGGCAGATTCAGTTAATTTTCATATTTGGGGTATTTGTTACATATCAATGGTAAAATCACTGTAATTTGTGTTATGTATATGTGTAGTGGTGGAATTAAGCAAAGGGACAGGAGCTTGTCCCTCTGCTCTCGTTGCAGCTCTGTCAGCCCAGCGGTGACAGTCCTCAGTTACAAAATGCCACGCGTGGCAAAGCCCGGCTTGGCTGTTGGGTCTGGTGCTGCCGTGGGCTGGGACGCGGTGCCCGAGCTCCGTGCGGGAGCTGTGGCACCCGGCCAGGGCTGGGTGCGAGCTCTTGTTACCGCCAAGGGCTGCGCCTGTTCTCATTTCTTCTTGAAATGGCTTAATTGGTGTCAGCACCCCAGGGATAAAGGCCTCCAACACTGAAATCCACACGATTCACCCTGTCTCTGCTCAGTGTAGGGAAACTGGTAACAACTGGTGCTGAATGAGGAGTGAACGGTGCTGTAACAATACTCGATGATGTTTGGGATGACAGAAATTAATACGCACTTGCTTGAAGAAAGCAATGATTAATGGCAGTGAGCAAGGGAATGCTGTCCCTCCTTTAACTCCACTTTGATGGGGATTGAAAAGCAAAAGGCTGTTTTCATTCTCTCGCACAAGCAGAGGTCATCCAGAGTACATTACAGCAATTTTTTCTCTCTGTTTTTTATTTCATAAATATTATGATAAGCACAGATTAGATAGATTTTTTCACGGAGGCTTAAAAGGATATTTTGTCTGTTTGCTGTTCGTGCTCAATGAAGAAATCGGATTTCTTCTGTTTACGTGTGAGATCGTTATATTCAGTGGAATAATTAGTACAATTAAGAATTTCAAAAGCTCACCATTGTGTTAGTTTTTCTGAGGTTTTACAGATGGAATTTCATGGTCTCCATTTCCAAAGTGCTGAGAGGTCAGAACAAGGCGAGGAGTGTTGCTGAGAAAAGAAAAAAAAAAGGTTAAAAATCCAAGATTCCTCATTGAATTGTTGATGTAAATATATTTTGCAAGATCCTCACACTTGTCAGTGGCTTTTTAAGCTATTTGATAAAGAATCTTTATTCTACAAGGAGCCTGAAATAACACAACACTGCTTTGGATAATGAATTCTTCATCTAAGCAGAACTTTAAAACAAAGTACAATGTTGGCATTTTTTTCTTTGAGTGAGAGGGCTGATACATCTTTGGGATCCGACAGGAAGACATAAATTAATAGAGTTCTGGAGATCAGTTTCTCATTAATAATCCATTTTGTCATGGTTCTTGGCATTGTCAGCCTCGGAGCTGGTTCATATTTTGCTAAAGGATAAAAGCACACGATGTCTTAAGGCACAACATAAGGAGAAGGAGTTTATCATCTTCTGGAAAAACCATTTCTGAAAAAATAGATTGTTTTCCAGGAAATAAATGTCAATTGCAAGTTTTATGCATTTTTAATCTTCAAACAGGTTTTTTAATGTCTACAGTTGCAAAAATAGACTCGAGTTGGACGAGGTTGTTGCCAACAGCCGTTGCTTTGCCTTTGTCCTCTCCACTGGTTTTTGGTTTTTTTAGAAGTTGCAGTGGATTCCAGACCTTTAATCTGCTGGTTTAGAGACTGTGGCAGATTGTGTCCAATTTAAAACATATAATTAAAAAAAAATTTGGTTTTTCCTTTGAATGGGTAAACATGAAACCTTTGTTTCATTTGCACTTTCCCAGCAATATGGGATATCTCACAGACCACTGCACATTCCCCCAGTATTTTCAAACTGGAAAATGTCACTTTTTCTTGAGTATGATGACATGAATGGAGTCACCCTTTTGAAGTCTTAAATTTGGTATTTTATGTATCTTAAGGTAGTGGCAGATTGGCAAACAATGTAACCACCAAAAGTGTTCAGCTTGTGCTGTCATCCCAAGTAAGGAAGAACAGAGATCTGATTTAGATGCCTGCCCTTTATTTTATATACTGAAGAGTGACATAATGCAGATCTCCTCAGGAACGTGTGATGTGTTTGGGAAGGATAAAGGGGAGGAAGAAAAGATGACATTAGCCCAGATCACTTAGTTGTAAGATTTAACTGGACTCAAACATTTATAATTTAATCAGAGATAAATGGTCTAGTTAAAATGGCATAGAGGGAGGGAGTGGGAGGTTCTGGACAGAGGGCTGAAGGCAGCTGGGATCCTGCTGGTGTTGTCGTTGGGCTGGCCGGGAAGGGAGCAGCGTGTCCAGAATGCTGACCAGAGCTGCCCATGGAGGAGCAGCTCTGAGCATGATGGGGTGCAGCAGCACCTCTTCAGCGCGGTAGTTGGCAGAGGAGACGTGGCTGCTGTGACACCGGAGCAGCCCCAGGCACGAGGCCTCCTTGGTGTGGATCCCACCGGTCCACGGGTCACGGCCAGAGATGTGGGCTGTGGTCCCAAGTCATTGCAGGTAAATGTACCAATTTCTCTGGAGCGTCTCTTGGCCTCCAGGAGCTTGGTGCTGCCTGCTTGGGAGTGGTGACACAGGGAACGCTGTGGGTGCCCCCTCCCCACGGCTCCTGGCTGGCTGGGTCAGGGGTGCCGCCTGTCCTGGCTGAGCACTGGCTGGAGGAGTGGCAGCACTGCCCCTTGCCAGGGATGGAGGTGCAGCATTTACCCCATCAGCAGGAATGTTGAACCCTTTCAGGCTTGCTTTGTTGCCTGAAAACAGGGAAGGCTTGAATTATGAAGATTTAGAACATGCTTCCTTCCACGGAGTTGCAAAGGACATTTGTCTCAGCACATTGTAGTGAAATTTTAAAGAGCAGGTTTTGACAGGAGACATTTTGCTGACACAGAATATTTTGTTCACTTCTGACTCTCAAATAAGTGCTACTTCTGTCATAATGATTGATTTATATTCGGTTTAGTCCATACATTTTACATCCTCTTCCTTAGTGCTTATGGCTCCATGGCTTCAGAACAGCCCAGTGTTAAACTGGTACGAGCCTGGCATCACATTCACATTCCACAATAAAACTGATTGTAACAAGTTGTAGGTATTTTGTGCTATGGTGTATTTAAAATGAAATGATGATTATTATTATCTCCTGGAAAAATAAAAATTTAAAATGAAGATTTCTGTTAAAAAATTGTTTTTACAAGTTGTAATTTGAATTGTTCCTAATAACAGTGCCTCAAAGGCACCCGACTCCCATGGCTTTATTACAGGTGCTATAACATGAAGTACTGAGCATCTTTGCCCTCCCTGGGGGTGTGCTGTGAGCTGCTCCTCCTCAGTCTGGATCAGGCTCTCTGGCACCACTGGAAACCTCAGCCTGGGTGGGTGGCTGCTCTGCCTTTACATTTACCCAGCTTCCTTTATGTGCTACACAAGAGTCTCAGCACATTGCAGTCCACAAGTAGTCCAGGAGAAACCCTGGAGTCTTTGCTGTGAGTTTTGTTTTGAGCAGTCTCCCCAGGTAGCCAAATCATTCCCCTGGGAGCAGAACCCTCACCGGAGCAGTGTGAGTGGTTTGGGGCAGAGGAAGCTGGTTTGTGCGCATTTCTTAGACCATGAGGAGTCTGCTCTCCCTTGGGGTCTGGAGCCAGAGACCTTTGGCACCTGCAGTGATGGGGTGTGGGCTTTGGTGACACAATTGGTGTCACAGCCTTGATTTCTTGGTGATCCTTTGGCGATGGCATCTGCTAGTTCATGTCTTTCTAGGTGTTCAGGCAGAGCAGGTACCCTGCTGGTGCGTGCAGTGTTCTGAGTGCTCAGTGGCACTGCAGTCTTGGAAAAAGAAGAGACTCCAGTAATTTCAGAAGAAAAAATAAACTTGTCCCTGGTGGCCACTGCAGTGGGACTGTCTGAATAACTGAGACTTCCATGTTAGCTGATCTGGGGCAGCTCAGGACAGGCTGCACTGCGGGGCAGGAGTGACTCCAGGGTTTATTCCTCCTGCCCAGGGCTTTGTCCATCAGCACCTCAGAGCAGATGGGGCTGTTCTGGCACAGCTGAACCTGTGTGGCAGTGCTGACATGGGCTGTGGGAGCACCAGCCTGCACCCACCACAGCCACCCACCAAACAGTTCTGGATGAGGCCTTGGTCTTGCCCTGCAAAATTAATGCTCATGCACATCTTATTATAGAATTATAGTACTGCTTCTTCCGATCTATAAAAAATATCCGTAAGAACCCCTAAGAACATAGCATGTGAAGAGATGTGTCAGAGCAGGTGGGCTCCCTGAGCCCTTCCTTGGCTGTGGGAGATGATGCTCAGACCTGGTGAGGAACAGGCAGCATGGAAAGGGTCAAGTCCAGCTGCCTTTGGCTTTGTTGCAAACATATATATAGAGAGATATTTATTTCTCAGAGAACGAAAAAACTAATATTCAACAAGGCTTCAGGAAAAAAGGGCTTCCAAGATGTTACAGATTTTGGAAATATTTGACAATGTTAGCAGCATCAACTACTGACACAAAACCCTCTCTCCAGAAAATCTTTCACAGTTGTGCCAAGAAAAGCAGCTTCGATGGAACATTTTCATAAACTATCATCAGTTATGCAGCAGCAGCTTCACAAATCAGAAATGATATCTTCAGGCACTGCTGTCAAGTGTTATTCAAATAATACCAGCCTCACATTTGAATAACAGCAGACATTTTGAATTAATTAATCAGATGAGATAGTCTAGGCCTTTTCTCATTAGTCTCTGGGTCAGGCATGGAAAGATATATGCGTTGGTGATGATATACTTGTCTTTAATCGTGATTTATGAAGATTTAGGATTGTGTGTGATTTGTCAAAGGTTCTGGGAAAAGGCTGGTGCATATTTCATTACCTAATCTGAGATTGATTTCCTGATGCTGAGAGATAGAACCCTATTGTTGGGGGGGCTGGGAAGCACAGGTAGACACAGCATCCCAGGGTTTTACTGGTTTATCTTTGTGACTGTCAAACAATGCTGTAAACTTTTACTGCCAGCAGTTAACAATTCCTGCTTTAATTATAGGCAAATTCTTCATTGCGTCCAAAGGGGAAGCTGCAGTAGTTATTTAGTTAAAAAGCATAACAGACCTTATAGCTATGACCCAATGTAAATCATGGACAAAGTTGGCAAATTTCATGGCTTGGTCATGGTGAAAATATAAAATTTCATGGTTTGTCACAGATTAATAGAAAAATCCTATTAAAACTGTGCAAATAACAGCACAACAAGTTAGGTGGAGCTCCCTACATGGCACCTTCCTGCTCACAGCATTTATTTTAGGTTAGAATTGCTTCGAACAACATGAGGCCCTTTGCAGGCTTTTCTCTGCTGCTCTGTTCTCTATTCAGTTTAATTAGTAGTTGTTGTTTGGTTTGGACTGAATGATTATCATGTGATTGTTTTGAAGCATTATTTACATGAGAAAGCGTGTGTGACATTGCTGCTGCAGTGAAAGGGGCTTGGGAAATTAAATATTTGAATACAAATGGTATATATATATATTTAAATCCTTGAGATGGCTATATCTAATAACTCATCAGTAATCAGGATTTTTGATATTGGAACAAGGTCTGAGCTGTGCTGGGTCCTTGACCGCTGCAGCCGAGCGCTGCCCACGTCTCTTAGATCAGCAGACCGTGGCCAAGCCTTGAGTTCCCTGCAGATTGCTAATCACCTACTTCTTCATCTTTAATCAGAAAGTTCATGTCTTTTACTGTTCTTGGTACAATTTTGCAGCCCATCTATCATGGCCACACGGCTCCAGCGATGCTCTGTGTCCGTGCAGCCCCATCTCCCACAGCCATCAGCCCTCCTGCTCAGCCTCCTGCATTGACTGAAGGCCAGGGCGGGGCTTTAATACCCAGGGTTTATACTGTTTTATTTTTTGGTTGCCTCCAGGATTTTGATGGGTGATTCAGGAATTTGGATCTAGGCCAAGATACTCCAAACACACTGAGCTCTTCCACTCAGTCTTCTAGAGGGAGCAGTTTGCACTGAAGTGGCCAATTTGAGAAGAAAATGGTAGCTGTTCTACATTGAAATAATGATAAAAAAGAATCAAAGTCTCAGAATAAGGACTTTTAAGAATGACATCAAGATAGTCATCACTGATAGCAGTAACAGCTCTGTATCATAAATAGCCCAGAACTGCACATATGAAGCTTATTTTAAAAATGAGTTTGTTTTTTTTTCATGTGAGACTTTTCTTTCCAAACAGAAGGTTGGGAAGCACATTTTTAGGAGAAGGGTGCAATGGTTCAATAATCACACAAGTATGAAATTTCAGCCTTTGTGGGAGACAGAATGATGAGCTGGCAAAAAGGAAAAGCACCACAACATGAGAAATCAGTTCATGATTCCTATTTAAGAAAAACACATCAATGAGTCATGTTTATATCAAGTTTACAGTTAACCGCTGTCAGGTCACCTCCATCAAGAGCTTCATCTGCACTTTGACCAAATACCAGGTTCAAGGAGTAATTAAAGAACAGCTTATCACAGAATCATCCAGGTTGGAAAAGCCCCCTGAGACCATCAAGTCCAACCATTCACTGATCACTGCTAAGGCCGCCCCTAACCCATGTCCCCAGGTGCCACATATGCATGGCTTTTAAATCCCTACAGGGGTGAGGGCTCCACCACTGCCTGGGCTGCCTGTGCCAGGACGTGACACTCCCCTCTGTCAAGAAATTTTCCCCAGTATCCAATCTAAATGTCCTCTGGCTCAACTTGAAGCTGTTTCCTCTTGACCTGTTGCTTGGGAGAAGAGGCTGACCCCCACCTGCCTCCAACGTCCTTCAGGTAGTTATGGGGAGCAAAGGGGTTCCTTCTGAGCCTCAGCCTTTTCCTCACCCTTTGTTGCTGTGATTCCCCCCACATCCAGTAAGAGATGGAAGTCGTCCTTAGCCCTCCTTTTCTTCCCAATGTATTTATAAAAACACTTGATAGCCTCTCAGGGCAGTAGCCAGGTGAAGCTCTAGTTGGACTTTGGACCTTCTAATTTTCTTGCACCATAACCTCCTGTCAGTAGGTCTCCAATGACAGTGTAAGGGTAAATTTGTCTCTTTTCCCCATCCCAAATAGACATAAAATATAGAAGGAAGGAAAAAAATTAGTTTAGATTATTGATTAGCGTTTTGCTAATAAGAAATTAAATTTATTGACCACTGCCATTCTCTAGCTCTGCTTCCCCATGAGTTAGTTGGCAGCTGCAGGCGTGTTCAGAGCTGTGGCCGGCCCAGGCTGGCAGCTGCTGCCTCGGAGAAGGGTGTTTAACCCTATTAGTCAGGTCATTTTGCTCTTTTTGTGGAGAGGTCAACAAAAAAGAATTCCTTTCTGAAGTCGACTTTCCCAGCTTTCCTTTTGAAAGTGAACGAATCGCACCAGGTTCTGAGCATGCTCCAGTGCCCAGATTCTGTGGTGAGGGTGGGAGCTGCTGCCAGGTGCTGAACTGCTGCAGTGATCAATACGGTGTGTAAACTCTACCATATTTTGGGTAATACAAGTTACATAGACATGACTGGGAGGGGAGACCTGGCACATCAGCTCTTGGGGGCAGCTGATTTTAATAGAAAATTAAAATTATAAAATTATAATTTTAATAAGTCCCTCCCTACCCGGGGAGAGACTTGGTGCCCTGGGGGGTGGGAAGGGACATCCACGGAGCTGAGCATCCCCAAGCAGGAGCACTGGGAGCTGCCAGGTGGAAGTGCCTCACCCCTCTCTTGTGCCTCAGCTGGCTGCAGCTCCAGCCCTGCCCGTGTGCCAGGAGACACTCGTGCAGCCAGCACAGCGAGCTGAGCGTGCGTCTGGGACTCTGCATCCAGAGTGGGGTGCAGCGTGAGGCTGAGCGAGGAAATTCCTGGAGTTTTCCAGCATTGCCAGTCAGAGTAAATCATTTGATGTGTAGGAATCACTGAATACTGAGCCTGTGGGTTGTGTGGCCTTTGGGAAGATGATAGCTGGGTCCCTGTGTGACTGTTGGCTCTGCTCACGGCGCTTTCCCACGCTGCAGAGTGCAGAGTGCAGTGCAATCGCAGTACAAACATACACTTCTGTACATTAAGCATGTGCATTAATATATTATTATTACTTGGACTAATAACAAATAGTAGTCAGTCAGTGAGATAAAAAAGGAC
Source organism: Cyanistes caeruleus (assembly GCF_971803275.1). NCBI lineage: Eukaryota > Metazoa > Chordata > Aves > Passeriformes > Paridae > Cyanistes > Cyanistes caeruleus. The sequence continues at coordinate 9,821,057 of NC_141720.1, forward strand.
AGAGTTCAATAGTAATTCGCAGACAGCTTAGCAATTACCCAGACAGCTTGCAGTCAGAAAAGCTGTTCAAATCTAGGATTATGAACTACACTGATGGCAGCTCTGCTGGGTGGGGTTTCACAGGATGATGTTTGCACATAGCTGTGGGACTTGGTTCCAGAACTCCTCCTGAGGAACTTCTCCTTTACAAGCCAGAATCAACAACCATAAAAAACCCTCTGAAAGCCAAGAGGCTGGTTTCCAGAACCAGTCAAAATTATTTTTAAGTATTTGTTTTCTATATCAGAAAGATTCCTGTGCTTGCAAGGATCTTTGAGATTTTCATCCTTAATGACATGAATCCCAAATTCATTTCTGTGACAATAATCAACCATATATGTGGCAACACAGATTTTGTGGTTTTGTTTTTAAAATCAGTGTGTTTCCTTGCTTCACAAGTGAAGGTGGATTCTCCACTCCTACCTTGGCAGATTTCATTGATTCCTGTAGTTTTTTCTGTACTCACCACCCTGCCCTGGCAGGGGAGCGCTGCCCTGTGCCAGCAGAAGGCCAAGGGAGCACTTAAGTCTCATCTAAGCCTTGAGGCATAATCTAAAAACTTCTTTTGGAGGGGGGTCAGCAGAGCTGGCATCACTGTTCAGCATGTTTGGGATGCAGGGGGTCATGGGGATGCAGCAGACCTGGGGCTTGGGGGAGTTCATCCACTGCTCCTGCTCCACAGCACCCACCCAGGAGAGGAGAGACTTCAGATACAAACCTTGGGTTTGAAGCACTTGAATGTCAAAAGAGTGCTGTTGGATTTTTAGGGCAGTACATGATTTTTTTATGGGGAGCATTAAATTCTGCTCCTCCAGCGGGCGTTAAAGCCACCTCATCACTCGGCACCGGAGGGGAGCACCAGCCTGGGAGCAGGAGGGGCAGCTTTTAAGAGATTTCCATCTCAGCAGTCTCTTATGCCAGTAGGGTTGTGATTTGGGAATATAACAAGGCTTTGGGGACTGAAGTTAATAAATAACTGGTATATTCCTTTCCTTCTCTCTGTGCCTGGCCCAAATGTCATCTCAAACCAAGCAATTATCAGTCCCTGGACTGATGGATTTGACATAAATTCATACATTCTTTAAGCACAAAGCCTTCACAACAAATTTTACTTCTAAGAGGCTGTTGAATGGAGAAAAGGTCACTTGGCTGGTTGAGTGTCTGCACTCGGATGCTGGCAGTAAGTGCTGTGTTTGCAGTGCTGGATTTCATCCCGTTGGTTGGAGGGAGCCAGGTGCAGGGTCTGTATTTTCTCCTGCCACGGGGGACAAAAGGGTAGCTTGGAATTATCTCCATGAATTCACACTTCCTTGCAGTCCTGTAAGCCTCTCTTTAGCTTCCATTGCAGTTTCTTTGTCCTCATCCCATTCTGTAGGTATGCAAGATGGAGTTTAGCGATGACGCCATAGCAACTATATCACAATACAGAAATTGTAATGGTTTAAATTTTCAAACTTGCGTAACAAAGTTAATGGGAGCCTATCAGAGATGTACATGTGTATAGAAGTGGTTTTAAATTTAGCTTTAAATTTGCAAGCCAATAGACTGTACTCATGAATTTCAGAGCTGCCCCGCGGAGAGCGAGAACACAGTTGTCCTGAGCTCTGCTCCAGAAAACACCTGGCTGGCAGGGGACAAAGCCTGCTGTGTCCCCGTGAGCCCACTCCCCTGAGGCTCGGTGTGTGGCTGGAAATGACATCCCAAAACGTTTCTGTTTGTTTGGATGCAGCCAGGATGAATCCATCATCTTCCTCCTTAGCCATGAAGTAGTGCAGACTCAGCAGAGGAAGACGGAAGGGCAGGAAGGGCTGTTCTGTGTCCTTGGGCTCGTTCCCTTCCACGAGGGCGAGTCTGATTGACGCTGGCTGCTCCAAGCGGACAGACTCCTTTCCGTGCTGGCCGTGGATCTGCTCTTTCCCAGCCCGTGTCTCCACCTCGCCCACGGCTGTCGCTCGGTGTGCGGCAGCTCCGGAGCAGGTGAGCAGCGGGAGGGGCAGCGCTGGCGGTGTGCTGCTGACATTTCCTTATCCTGAGAGACAGGAACTGCCAGTGGTGCTGAAAGTGCCACCTCCGGCACCGGGCGGTGACACGGGCGGGGGCACCCCTGGGTGGGTGGGAGAGTCGCCAGCAGCTGCACCGCGGCGTCCCGGGGCTCTCCTGCCCTTCCCAGCCCCTGCCAGATGCAGGAGCTGCACCGCTGCCATGCGGGGAGAGGGCATGGCAGGGCCGCTGGGGGCTGGAGACCCAGGGTTTGGGCTGCTGGGTGTCCGTGCGTGAAGGAGCAGCGGCGGCGCTGCCCTAGGGCTGTCCCTGCACTGTGCACCTTGGGTGACAGCCGGAGGCAGGCCAGCCGTGGGCATTCCCTGCTCCAGGCACAGTGCCCCTGTCCCCACAGTGAGGGGACAGGTGGTGTATTCACTGGTGCTGCTCTGGCACCGTCACAGGTTAGTTCCTGCTTGCCAGCAGAAAAAGAGGATGTCTGGTTATTCTTGGAGAAGGCGACACGTAGGTTTTGTAGGATAATGCTAAAGTACTTGCACTGTGTTAAAAAAATTAATACACTTGTATTGCTGCTGGAATTGGAGCTTGATTAGGATTGTTCCAGTACTGTAGTTTTAGCTTTTAATTACTTACTACATTGCACAGTATCTACCAGTGCTAATAGAGTACAGAACTGTCATAGCTTTTGTTTTAAAGTACAGGAGTGTGTGGTGCTTAATTGTGGAGCAGTGTTGTTCAATTACATCTGAAAGTGTTTAATAAAGTATGGCACAGAAACGCAAATCGGAGTGGCATGTGTTAATTGCTGTCCGCGTCATTGACTCCATTTGGTTACGGCGATCGCTGCTAGATGAGGACCGAGTGGCAGGTTGCCCACATGGAGTCTTCATCCCCAACTCTTATCCCTTCCACTGGCACATGCCTGTGCTCTCCCACGTTTGCACAGGTTTTCATACCATGCACACACATGGTGTTGTTACGAAGCGTTGGTGATTGTATCCCTGCCCTGCTCCAGGGCTGCTGCTCCCCATTCTTGGCTGGTAGAGTTCTGTGGCTGTGGCACAAGGAGCTCTGGACACAACCCAGAGAGCTGGTTCCTTTCTCCAAGAACAGCTCAGGATCCCCCAGGCAAGTCTTCTGCTGCCCACCATTTCTTTTATCCTTTTGCTGCCCACCCTGAGGGGCTGGGGCACTGGGGGCTGCCCTGTGGCTGAGCCGGCTCCCCCAGAGCCCAGAGCCAATGTCCAGATGCAAACAAAGTGGTATTTAAGTTATTTCTTGGGTGGCGATATTTTTCATTTCACTGTTCTACTTTTTAACCGATTTCACTGAAATATTCTCTGGAAGTATTTCTTCTGGAATAAACATTTCAGCACATCAGGTTTGTTCCATAAGGGTTGATTGTCAAATTACAGCCTTCCTTCCTGCGAGCGCTGAGCTTTGGTATGGGATCAAATTGCATTAGGTATTTTTTCCTCCAGTAGAAACACAGAATAATAGTGATATCTTTGTTGTATCATATTTCTGAATGAAAAATAATCACAAACAGATTTTCATGCGGTGTTACTGCAGAGCAGGAATGCTTTTCCTGCCAGCCAGCCTCTCAAGGTGCTGCTGGGCTGGCCCAGGGGGTTTGGCTGGCATCCCCTGCACAATTCAGTGTCCCTCGACATGCTCACCACACACACTTTCTACATTTTCTTGCCTGTGGTCCTCGAAGCCACCTAGCATGCAGGTCATGTGCCCTTAATTTTCATTATGGATGGAGAGTAAAACGTGAAGGTTATTGCCTGGCAGTACAAATGCACTGGGTTTTTTTATTTAGAAGCTCTATTAGAAGTGTCAGGAGTCCCATAACAAAGCCAGGCAAATATCCGCAGAGACACCTTGTTGAGAAAGGCAACTTGGTTCTAAAAGGTTTGAATATGAATGTGGTTGTTTCTAATCAAGCAGTCCTTGAAAAGAATTCCCCACCAGTACTTACCTCTTTCTTTTTTTTAACCTTTTTCCTTGTAATCTGTCTATTTCTCTCCTCAGGAAATACTCCTCATGCCAGCCTGCAGTGGGCGGGAGGGAGGTACAGCCAGGAGGGGAGAGTGGGGCCAGGGAAGAAACCCCACATCTAAATATCTCCACATCCAGAAGTGTAGCTCAGGATTCAGGATGGATATGGTCAGAAAACTGCTGTCTTTTCAAAGTGAGCAGTCTGGGAAAAATCATCCAGTTCAGGCATTTTGGGGACCACATCAGAGGCACCTGTTGGGGCGACACAGCTGTCTTGGACAAAACCAAATCCTTTGATTTAGGGCAGAAAAATGGATATATTTTGGACTTTGTGTATTCCTTGAACAAATGCATCCAGACATGTGGGACGTGCAGGCTGGTGCTGATGTCTGCAGTGGATGCTCCCTTACCCTAAGCAGGCACCCACCAAGGTTTCCCTGGCACAGCACAGTGTCCCCATCCCCACGGTAACCCTGCCAAGTGGGAAATGTCCTCACGTTTGAGCCAAACGGAAGATGGAAAATTAAGTCCTAAATACTGTCCCGTTCCGGAGTCGGTGTATTTATTCCAGTCTGGTAGTGACCATTGTGGCTGTGGTGACCTGCACAGCTTGGGATCAGCTTGGGGAGGACAGGGACGCCCCTGGCACTTGCCATGTCCTACTGGCCAGGTTTTGGCAGTTCCTGAAATTCGCCCAAGCTCACGTCCCATGCCACGCATGGCTCCACATAAATAACATGACCAGTGCCACCATGGCCTGGGCCTTGGTGGGCGAGGGCAGGGGTTCCTCTGGAGAGGGCTGAAGGGTCCTGACAGAACTGTCCCCTGTCCCTCCTGCTGGACTCCCGTGGGGCACAGGGACAGGGTACTGTCCCCTGGCTGTGCTTCCAGGGCACATCTTGGCTCCAATGCCTTCAGCACACTTACAAAATCTCCCTTCTTTTTCTTTTTTTTAATAAATTGTCAGTGTTTTTTCCCTCTACGAACCTGTAGCATCTGGCAGCAGGAAAGTACAGTAGGACTCACTGGCACTGTGGTGTAGAGCCTCGAAGAATTCCGTATTGTGACAACACATCAAAATAAATTGCTGTCAACAGACCAAAACACCAAGTGCTGTGATTCTGTCTGACGTGTGAAGACTCAGACAGGCTGTCTTGACAAGTTGTGGTGGAGCACCTGCAATTGGCAGAAGACAGTGATATAAATCTGATTTGCCTGATATGCAGCACCTAGATATCGTTAATGTTGGTGACAATAACTCTGCATAACATTCCCCAGACATAGATCTGATTTTTTGTCTATTACTTGTGTTGTTTTTTGTCACTCTTTGATCCTGGCTCTGCTTCTTTTCCTTGCTCAGGGTCTACCTAGGAATTGCTTGGAATAATAAACCGTGTTAAAAAAGGTAATGACAAATTAAGGTTTAGTTCAGCCTCTTCTTGAGCAGAAAAAGGCAGTGCTTTGCCCAGCTGCTCAAGGCAAAGGATACACCATGAAATTTTATTTTACACTAATCATAAAAATAATCACGGTGGAAGTTGTATTAATTCCCTCACTTGCAGCCCAAACATTTAAAATAGCAGGTTCAATGCCAGGAGCTGCAGTAAATCTTTTCTGAAACGTCTGTGGTTTTAAACTCCTGGAAGAGGAGCGGGATCATTGAATAGGTGGTTAATTTTTACCTTTCATTATCAATAAATGGTAATTCTTTACAGTAGCAGGATATATCACAGCTGGTTTATGAATGTGTGAGACATACCTTGGCTCTGGAGTTTAATTACTGGGAGTTAACGCTGTCGTCTCTGCAGCAACCCTTCCTCACCGGCACCAGTGGGATGGGATTCATCTGGCACGGGCAGGTACAAGAACACAACGGCCCATGTGAACTGGAATTTCTTGTGGCTGCTGTGTGTTTACAGGGCTGGGAGTTGAGATGTTTTTGCAGTTAGCAATGATCCTGTTTTGCTGGTGACTCTTGGCTTTGGGGCTGGAGCATTCCCCAGAGTCCCAGTGTGGCTGGGGCTGTGAGTGGCCAGAGCCCGGGCAGGCACTGGCACGGAGCTGGTCAGGGTGTGTGCCCCGCCTGGGCTGGCATGGGGACAGTCCCAGGGGGAGCCACCAGGGCTGCAGTCGAATATGAGGAGGCCACTGTCTTGAGCACTGTGGAGGCCTGCAGAGCTCCTGGTCTCAGGGTTTGTTTTTGCCAAATATTCAGGAACTCCTTTGGCAGCAAACTTGGGCAATGTCACCGTCCAGTCCGAGGGGCTGCAAGAGCAGAAAAGAGGTTTTTGAAATTACCATTCATTCTTGTCTGTATTGTTATTTTATCCCTTAAAGGCTGCTAATGAGAAATAGAGCCTCATTATGATTTTAAGGATGAGAGAGGAAGGCTTTTAATTAATGATATGTAAATGGTCTTGAATTGATTATGTTAGAATATCAAGAGAGATGGGTAGAAGCTGTGGTGTAATATATTTTAATTAAGAATTAATTAAAAATGATGGCAATTTCATAAAGCCTCACAGAAAATAGTGGAATTTACTTTCTGTCAGGAGTAAATTAGCCAGTGATTAAATAAAGGGCCTGCATTAATAGTGGAGTTATTTTTAAACTGTGCTATGAAGAATTGTGTAATTTTCCCTAAATAAGTAAAATAAAAATGTAATGTTTGCAAACAAGTTTTAGAAATGACAGAAGAATACAAACTTAGTTTTCTGCCGTCCTCTTGCTACGATCCTTTGGAGAGTGGCTTGCAGGGTTGATGGAGGGTATAACCTGTGGTTCTAGCCCCGGGGCTGTGGTGGTGCAGGCCCTCAGTGGGCATGGCAGGAGGGACCTGTCTTGGGTACCCCAGAGCTGCTTCTGTCTCTGCCCAGCACTGCCAGCCCCTGATGTCCCCACTGTGGAGGCTCCTGCCCACCCGCAGCTCTGCGTTTGCTGCTGGGAGCACTCTGGGCCAGAGCGTGGGAGATGCTGCTAGTGCTGCTGTGCTGTGGGACCATCCCATGCCTCTCCTGGCAGTGACTGTGCCCAGGCTTGGCTGTCCTGTTCCAGCTGCTGGGGAACTCTTGGTGGAGAGCAGGCCCACGGCTCACTGGGGTGGTGCTGGTATCCTCCAGCAGCCACGAAGGACCCCGGGTGCCACAGCTGTCCCCTCAGGTTGAGCAGGGAAGTGTCCCCTTCCATCTTCAAGCACCTTTGGGTAACCTCAGCTGGGCTTTCCTGCCCCCAGCACCACCCCTGGCTGGAGGCATCCACCCGCTTCCAGCCCGTGCAGGTGGCACAGTGGGGCCGGCACAGCCGCTGTGCTGTGGGGCAGCTGTGGGGGACCCTGCGCCTCACCCCTCTGTGGGCAGCGCAGGGTGCGGGGCCTGGCCCAGGGAGGGTGGGCAGCAGGGGATTGCCAGGCGTGTGCCCATCTCCAGGACACGTCTCCTGTGCACACCTGGGGAGCAGAGCGGGCTGCTTGTAAAAATCCTGCAGGGCTTTCTGTAGATCTGGGAAGGCCCTGGGCTGGGGCAGTGCTCCCATGCTGGTGTGTTCCATGAGTTCCAAGGCCTGGCACATGCTCTGCTGTAAATGGGCTTTATGCACTTGTTTAGGCTGCTGCTCACTAAAGAGCATTGCCATGGCAACTGCTCGTCACATGCTGTACACTCATGCTGTCGCCGAGATAAAGAGCACATTTTAAAGCAGCATATTCTTAATGTCGATGTCCTAAAATGCAATTTTTGATGATTATTATTATTTTTCTTGGAGAATATTTGTGATAAGCAACCATGTCTCCTCAGTGTCTCTTAACTCCTTTTACTACTACTCTGCTGGCAGAGGACCGCGTGCCTGTGGTAATTTCTTTTTCATTTGTAGATTTCCACATAGAGATCATGAAATATTTGTTAGTTCAAATCACAGTGTGGGGTCTCGTGTCAATGGGATGCGGGTGGTTTTGTGGTGTTCAGCAGAGTGGGGCTCTGTGCTGCTCCCAGCGTGGCTGTGGCAGGTGCCTGACACGTGAACCTGCAGCCTTGCCTCTCCCAGCCCTCAGGAGAGCAGGGATGGCATGGTCACACTGCCCAGAGAGGGACAGTGTCCCACAGGAGAGCAGGGCTGTGTGGTCACACTGCCCAGAAAGGGACAGTGTCCTGCAGCATGTGCATGTGAAAATATTTGTGAAAAGTTCTTCCTGTCTGGCTGTCCAGGCTGGAGGAGAGGAGAGCAGGGGCAGCAAGGCTGTGAGGTGTTGTTAAACCGAGTGAAGTCCCCTGGGGTCCATTCCCTGTGTAGCGAAGCACTAACTGTTCCTTGGATCAGCTCAGCCTCTCTGCCAGGCCGGTCCTGCGGCCAGGCCATCCCACATCAAAGGTTCTGTGCAGGAAAAGGGCTCCCAGTGCAGCCTCCAAAGGAGTGTCCTGCTTGCATTTCCATCCTGTCTGTTTGAAGTCCCAGTCTTTGCTCCTTAGGTATTTTGCCGAGAATGAGAGGCAGACCAACAGCTCTTGGCAGATGCGTCTCCACATTCCGGTTGCACAGGGCAGGGATGCAATGAGTGCGTTTCTAAGAAACTTTGTTTTTTCTCTAAGCAACTTTTACATGACTGTGACCAGGATGTGTGTGGGGGCTGGGTCCCGCCAGTCAGCTGGGGCAGGTAGGACTGGATACTCCTACTCTCCGGTGGCACACACCTATGTTGCTGGGAACATTAATTCCATTCCCTACAGTTAATAACTCAGCACCCCTGTGCACGAGGGCACCAGAATAAAAAAGGGGAAGGGGCGTTTTTGGTGCAGACAGCTTCTGATTTTCGGTCAACTGGCTCATGAGAGCTGGAGGAGTGTTCCAGGGGCTGGAAACTACCTTAGAATTAACTTCATTGGGTTTTAGATCAGGACTCATCTTCTCTGGAAAAAGCATGCATATAATCCCCATTGTGTCTCATCATAATCCTCCTCCTCATCTTCCGAAGGCAGTGAAAGGTACAGAACAGCAGCAGTGCTCCCAGAATAGTGGAAATTTTCTGTAGGATTTAGTGGTTTGTCATATGTGTGGGCACCTGCCAGGCCCCCACGCTCCCCCGCTCCGTGTGTGACGTCCTGACAGCGGGGCTTGGTCGCAACCATCCCTTGTTCCCAGCTAAAAAGACTGGAAGAATTAACATTCCTCACAATTATCCAACCATCTTAATTACTTGCCCGATGTTCTGTCTCAATATTAGCTGCCCAAATCATGTTGGGATTTTCCAGACACAACTTCTGGCCAGTTTGTTAGCCAAGGGACTAAAAAGGAAGTATAAAATCAGAGTAAAAATTGCTGCAGAGCTCTAGGTAATATTCCAGCTGAGCCGGGAAGTGCTGGTAGCTCTTTGTGCCCAGTGCCGCAGGGACGAGGAGGGATGGGGAGGTGATGCCACACTGGCATGTGCACGTGTGCTGCAGAAGCCACAGCTCTGGTGACATTCCAGCCCATGTGCTGCCCCTGCCCTGCCCTGGGTGCCCTGGGCTGTGGGGAGCAGGGCTGGGAACAGGCAGCACAGCCACTGACCCCGGCCCTTGCCCCCAGCAGCCAGCCCTCAGGAGCAGCACTGCCTGTGTGGCCAGGCTGTTCACACCAGGATGCTCCTGCACATTAACATGCCGGGCGTGAGATATCTGTATCATCTTGTGCCCATCCTGCCTTACTGACTGCAGGAAAAGGCCATTTTTTATCAGTTTCTGCTTTAGTGAAGCAAAAGGTCCTTTGGTTCCCATCCACTGTCTCAAAATGCAGAGTGTCATTGAAGAAAGCTCACAGGTCAATCAAATGCCCCTGGAACTTTCTTTCCCAGCCAGGACATCTCCATCCTTCTGGCTGCAGGAGCAGGAACAAAAGCCCAGCCTGGCTCCGGGTGGTTTATGTTGTACCACAAATGGCCAATAAAGGTTTGTCATAACAGGAGCTCTGTAAGCAGAAGGACATGGACAATAGTTTACGGCTCTTGTGCTGTCTGGTGCCATTCATTAGCAGGTTCCATGCTAGTAATGAAATTTTACAGGTTGGTCATTTAAATGCAGGTTAGAATTAATTTTGATGATCCAGCTGGAAAAGTATCAGATGCTGGTCAGTCTGCCTTTTCCCCCAGTCATACAGTGACTACTGTCACTACAGGAGGCCCAACACCCCCGATTAGGCAATAGTTTACTCATCATCAGGTTATTAATCACAGGGGCTTTGACCCCAGTGTGAGGGCGATGGATGGAGGGGTTTGGGTGGAAAGGGAGCACAGCAGAGCTGCTACGGCGTCATCGCTGCCAGTGCTTCCATTTATTGTGCCCTGAACCTTGGTGTGATAGAGGAGGGCTGCAGCACAGGTCTCCCTCTCCCTTTGTTCTGGGATGAGCACACGGCTGCTCTCGGCAGCGATGGTGATCAATGAGCGGCGCCTGGAATCACACCGGCGTGGAGGGAGCGAGCTGCAGGGCGATCCCCTGAGAGCGGCGATTGCAGCGCTGTGCTTCCGAGCCAACGAGGAGGGAGACAGACAGGTTGTTTGAGAAAATTCCCTTTGGACCAAACACTGATGCTGAGCTGAGCTACAAACGCTTCTGCTGTACGGAGTGCAACTTTATCAGTGTTCTGGGTTAAGTGCTGCTCCTGGAATGTACCGCGCTCTGCCTGCTGGCTCCTCCGGCCGCGTCCTTCCTCAGCTCGTCAGCCTCAACTGTGCAGCGAGTCTGACTCCTACTGCACTAATTAATTACTTAATTTTTCAATGCACATTCTTCTTATTATTTTAATTTTTATGTGAAATGTCCCCTTGTTAGTGCCAGAAGGGGTGAGTATGTTGGCAGGGAGGTGCAGAGGGACAAGACCCCACCGAGCAATGGTGGCCCTGTGTCCCAGGGCTCGCTGTGCTCTGCTGCCTGCAGGATGCCCACTCTGTGGCACAGTGGACATGGGTCACAGCTGGAGACGTGGGGTTTTCAGTGATTCAGTGTGTCTTTAATGAATTTTACAGTCATGTGCAAGTGCTCCCTTTTAGAATGACCTTGTTGGCAGTTTGCTCCAGTATCAGATGCAAATCCAGCACCAGCTCATGTCTTCCGTGGAAAATGCAGTATTGTAGAGCCATTTCAACATTTACTTCAGGAATTAGGGGATATCTAATTAAATGTTTGGCATCTGCAGTGTGCAAGTTTTGGTGTAGTGATATAAAAAATGTGAAATGTTAACATAAGGTTAATTCTGACCAATTCAACAGCTTGCTTTTAAGGTTCCCATTGACAGCCAAACTGCAGGGTTTAGTGCTAAGCTCCACATTGCAGCTTATCTCTCCTTAATTAAAATTAAAATGTGAGCAACAACACAGAGATATTTCGCAGCATCCTGGATGAGGAGAAGCAGGAGCTCGAGTGATGGTTGTTTAATAAGATTATAATTGGAGAGTTAAAGCCTTGTGATCTATGTGCAGACTGGTTTGGTGCTGGTGTGGCTCCATGGCAGGCGAGCCCCAGGTGCCTGGCCAAGCATCCCTCGCCGACATCTGGAACCAGTTGCAATACATCACTGTCAAAACTGCTTTCTATACGTATCTGCATTTACACATTAGTTACTCACGCAGCACTCATCAAAAAAGCTGAACAATCTTGACACGGTGTCCCTGGTGGAACGGCAAAGGTGAACCGAAGTTGGGAGGCAGTGTCTCGCGTCACTGTCTGCTGAGCTTTTACAACAGGAAGCCTGATTAAAACTGAAAGGAAAAATTTATCGTCAGTTTCTGTTTTGTATCATTTTTACCTACAAAAAGAGTATTTTGTTTCATACAAAGCAGTTGATAATGGGACCAGAGGTGCTCTTCACTTTCACCACCACCTTCCCTGCAGTGGTGCTTTGTCAGGCCAATTGTCAGGCAGGGCTTCAGAGAGGCTTTGGGTGTCCAGTTATCCACAGAATTCCCTCTTTCTTGCCCAGTTCTTGCTCGGAATTACAGAACCCATCTATGGTGCATTCAGGCTTGTTGCACAGGGATTTGTGCAACACGGACTGAGCAAGTCCAGGCAGGGTGTTGGTGTTACTGAAGGTCGTGCGTTCCATTGTAGTGCTTGTGTCTGCTGGCAGGCTGGGGGCTGCAGAGCAGGAAAGAAAAGAACTGAAAACTTCCTTGGGAGTTCAGGGATTAGGAGTTCATTAGGAGTTAAAAGTAAACATGTTGGGGAGACAGAATGATGGAAGAATGGAGCTCCCTGGTATTCTTTAGGATGGGAACTAGTGGTTTTGGTGAAACAGGGGGTCTCACTTGGTGCAAGGCTCAAGGGGAGGCAATGCAGGGTGGTGTGTTTATTTTCTCCATGGAAAATGGCAAGTGTGCCCTTGCAGTGAGGGCTCACAAACAAAAACAGTGCTGCTGTTTGCTGTACCTCGTTTGAGGAGCTTGGGGTGGCTCCTGCACACCAGGTAGGTGAGGAGTATATGGAGCGTGGAGTTATTTAGTTTAGTTCTTTTCTCTGGGAAGACAGGCAAAGGATCCTGGAATATGAGAAGCACAGCTCATTTTTCAGAGCTGCCTCAGCTGTGGCACTGATGCTGCATGATGTTTCATGACTTGCTGTTTTCATTAGACATGTCCAGAACTCTAGAGATGGCGATGAAGTGTCTCTCTAACTCGTGGTTACTCCAGTAGCCAGACAAACAAGAAATATTGCAAAGGTTGTGAGCTGAAGGTACTTTACCTTTAGTGATTTCACCTGTTTGCATATTTGTAACATTTCTGAGTGGTGTTTTTGGCAGCATACTAGTAACCTCTTCACGGAAAAGCCCAAGAGATTCTGTTCAGGATTCAGTCCTGTTTAAGGTGATAATGAGCAAAGATAAAGTGATGTGGAAAGGTGCACATCGTGGCCCTGGTGCCCCGGGTGCCAGCGTGCTGTGCATGTGCAGGTGTGCACGGTGGCCACCCACAGTCTCAGCATGTGCAGAGCCACAGGTACAGGCAATCCCAGTGCTTAAAATGGAACCAGGACAGAGCCAGATCTGCTGGTCATGACTTCTGTTGGGGCTGGTAATCTTTCCTCAGGATGCTGACAAGAATGGCATGATCTGGGTTTTACAGATGGGCAGAATGTGATGAAATCAAAGTTCATTTTAAAGAAAACAAAAATAACTGAAGTATGTGGATTGACTTCATTCAGCTGCTTGTATCAGCTCTGTACTCTGATACCACAAGCTTTGCTGAAAGCAAACAAAATCAGTGCCCAATGAGCCCAGACTGGAATTCCAAACAATAGCAACTCCGAATCAATCTGATTTCCTCCAGGCTTTACCTTCAGTGCAAGACCTGACTTTGCAGAATCAGGACAAAACGTGAGTGATGCATGAAATGAAAATTTCCTGCCTGGTGTGTAGAATAAAAACAGCCTAAGGCGTGAGGCTGTTGCAGCATGTGGTTCACACACGGCTCACACGTGGCTTACATGCAGCCAGAGGAATGAGCCAGGCCCAGGCATCTGCCTGCAGAAACCATCCTGTTGTGGAAAAGTTCCTGGTAATTTTTTATTTGCTTTGGGACCTTTGGAGCAGCTCAGCGATTAGACTGGTTTTCTCATCTCTTCTGCATGGAGGATGGCTGGGGAAGGTGGCTTTGGGGTGACAGGACAGCATTCACAGACCCTGCTCTGCCTTGGTGGCAGTGCTGGGGTGTCTATGTGGGGCTGGCAGAGAAACAGACAATGGCCTCGGTCCTGGTGTGCCGCATGCTCCTGTGTGTGGTGTCACCTCCCAACACCAGGGACATGCAAAAGCCCATAGACACTGACCTTCTCCGTCCTTCTGAAAAGGAGAAGTGAGAATATTTCAGGAACTTGCTTTTAGTAGAGGATCCTGGATAAAATGTATTTCTTGGATAAAAATCCATGTGAACTCATTATTGACACAAATAGGATTAAAAAAATCAGCCCAAAGCATATGGATCTCCTGATCAGATGAGGCCAGTGGGCTCCAGCGCTGTCCCTGCTGGTGACAAGCAGCAGATGCTGAAGGAACAGGTCACAGGTCAGGTGTGCAGGGAGGACCCTTGTGACACACTGCCCGAGGCTGGCAGGGAGGCCCGTGCAGGAGGTCACGTCCCCGGGGTCACAGGGCACCGCCAGGCTCTGCTGGGCCCCTCTGCTGCCCCCGGTCCCGCACAGCTTCCCTTGCTCTCGCCGGCTTCAGCCCCTTCCTGGGTGACAGACGGACAGCAAGTCAGGAGGTGATCCAGATGTGGCAACCTCTGGCTCTGCTGGCAGTGCTAAGCCAGCCCTGCTGAGGAGGATGCTCAGGTGGCCCCAGCTCCACTGCTGCACCGGGGGCACCCCATCGCCCTGGGGCTGGCAGAGCCCCCGCAGGCACCGGCGCCCCTTCAGCAGGAACCTCCTGCCCCATGCAGCCTCAGCCCTAAGTTTTATTATGAATTAAGAGTAAAACTCCTTCTCTGCCACAGAAAAAAACTACCTCCATTTTTCAGAGAGCCTCTGTTTATATAGTTTATGGGAGAAGAGGGCTCTTAATATTTCAGTGTCATGACCATAAAATGAAAAGGTTACTGCTTGCTGCAAAGGCTTGCTTGGATCCAGCACCAATTAATTTTCAATCTGAAATATATGTCTCCTGGCCATCTCACAACAGCCGGGAGCGGGAGGTTCCTCTTTAACACATTTGAGCCACAAACCCGGTTAAAGGATTAGCCAGCTTTTTCCATGCTGTTTTGTTCGCCCCCATTGGGGATTCCCATTATCCTTGATAGACTGTTAGCCCTGACAGTGGGATATGACAGTGTGAGTTTTCCTCCTCCTCGGCGTGGTGGCCACAAAAGGCTGCTCGGACCTCAGCTTTCATTTCCATTACGGGTACAGCAGCAGCATATGCTAAAGGCAGCATTACTGTGCTGAGTTGCTCCTGCAGAATCATCTGCAATGGTTTAATTTCTCTGTGCACGGCAGCCCCGGGGCTGGGCAGAGCTGCCAGCCTGCCCTCCCCTGCTCCGGGTAACGTCCGGGGGCACAGTGAGGATTGGAGCTGTACCAGAGCATTGCAAACACACGCTGACTTTGTGGAGGGTGGATGCGCTTCTCTTTATCTTTATTTATTAATAAAAGACGGAATGCCTTGGGAAACAAAAGGTTTTAATGGCTGGTGCTTGGTATCCTTGACAACAATCCCCAAAGAATATTACATTAGGGCACCAGAGAACTTTTAAAAATAAGTAATGGAATTCCGTCTCTGTTATGCTTTTAGTAGTCATTTCGGCCATGGTGCAGCGAGGTCATAAGCTGAGCTCAGTGAAGGGAGCCAGAACACGAAATGATGCTGAGAGAACGTCTGGGAGATGAGAGGTACAGAATTACAAGCGAAAGTGCAGGCCTGCTGAGGCAATTACAGCTTAATGGGGTCATTTGGAAGGCAATTGCCAGGGGTTAATGTAGTATGGAGAGATGAGGTGAGATTGAAGTGAAATTTGGGGCTGGAAATGTGTTAAGATGAAAGATCAGAGTGCAGCAGATTCTGCAGTGCAGAAGGTTTATATCATGCAAAAAATTTGAAAAAAATGTAAAAGTAGTAGCCAGATGTTTCAAAATAAATAAATAAAACCTTAAGTAAATGCTTTGAAAAAGTGAAATAGCTGCATCAAAACACCCTGTACTGGGAGGGGTGGCAATGAGCATGGCAGGGTTTGATATAGCAGAAAAGGGCTGGTTTGGAGCAAAAGTTGTGTTGCGTTTGCACATATGCCCAGACAATGTGGTTCCTTATTGACACGACAGAGTGCCTGATGAAACGCTGACTGCTCGCTCAGCTGTTGTGCCTTGTTTTGAAAAATCCATTGTTTTCAAACAAAACGCGAGCAACAGTACTCTATACACATATTTTGATATATTTGCAATGGATTCATCACATTATCTTTTCAGGCATTAAAATAATACTCATAAGATGTCAAAATATTGCAGGAATGTAAGCTAGCATTCTTTGAGAGCGGGTATTTGGGTTCTGAGAAGTATGCTTAAATATTACAGGTGTTTAAATTAAAAATGTCAAGCCATGAAGGCATAATGGAAGTAATCATTTTTACACAGTTTTAAGCCCCGGTGTTGGAGAAAGCTCTGCATTCCAGACTATTGTGAGGGAGCGAGTTCATAAGCATTCAGAGGACAAAAGAGATCATTATGCTTTGTTACCTCAGCCAGTTCATTACCTTAATTGCTGAGCGTAATCCAGTCTTGGAAGAAAACTCTGGGGCTTTAAGGAGATCAGCACTGGCACCCTGTGACACAGAAAATGGGAGCCCTTTCCTGCTCCTCGGCCACTCCAGGCACGCTAAACCTTGATCAAAGGCTGAACTTCTCCGAGGCTCGGCCATGTGAAAATCCCCCGGAGCGGTGCCGGGCGCTGAACCGTGATGGAGCCGTGGGCTCGGCCGCGCTCCCGGCACCGTGACCGCACGGCTGAGCGGGGAGCAGCACCGGGATGGCACGGCATGGCACGGGATGGCACGGCATGGCATGGGATGGCACGGGATGGCACGGCATGGCATGGCATGGGATGCCACGGGATGGGACGGCATGGCATGGGATGGGACGGCATGGCACGGCATGGCATGGCATGGCACGGGATGGCACGGGATGGGACGGCATGGCACGGGATGGGACGGGATGGGACAGGATGGGACGGCATGGCACGGGATGGCATGGCACGGCATGGCATGGCATGGCATGGCATGGCATGGCATGGCATGGCATGGCATGGCATGGCATGGCATGGCATGGCACGGCATGGCATGGCATGGGATGGCACGGGATGGGACGGCATGGCATGGGATGGGACGGCATGGCACGGCATGGCATGGCATGGCACGGGATGGCACGGGATGGGACGGCATGGCACGGGATGGGACGGGATGGGACAGGATGGGACAGCATGGCACGGGATGGCATGGCATGGCATGGCACGGGATGGCATGGCACGGCATGGCATGGCATGGCATGGCACGGCACGGCATGGCATGGCATGGCATGGCATGGCATGGCATGGCATGGCATGGCATGGCATGGCATGGCATGGCATGGCACGGCATGGCACGGCACGGCACGGGATGGCATGGGATGGCACGGCACGGCATGGCATGGCATGGCATGGCATGGCATGGCATGGCATGGCATGGCATGGCATGGCATGGCATGGCATGGCACGGGATGGCACGACACGGCATGGCATGGCACGGCACGGCATGGCATGGCATGGCATGGCATGGCATGGCATGGCACGGCATGGCATGGCATGGCATGGCATGGCATGGCATGGCATGGCACGGCACGGCACGGCACGGCACGGCATGGCATGGCACAGCAAGGTCTCAACAGATCCACTCCCTGGGCAGGGTGGCACAGTGGCTGTGTCCCCTCCCTGGGCAGGCTGGCACTCTGGCTGTGTCCTCTCCCTGGGCAGGGTGGCACAGTGGCTGTGTCCCCTCCCTGGGCAGGGTGGCACAGTGGCTGTGTCCCCTCCCTGGGCAGGGTGGCACTGGCGATGCCGGTGGCCGCCGCTCCTGAATCCTGCCCCACGCAAGGATTGGCCCCACTGGGCTCCTGAGTGATGCTGAAGCGCTGCTGGTGAAGATCAGATTTATTGTAAATACATTAGAGCAGGGTTTTACCCGTGTTTTGCTGTGTGTGTGTGCTGGTTTTCCAAGCTGATGATATGGGCATTCCCCCCCGTACAGTTGCATATATTAAGGCTTTTAAGAAATATAGTAAAACAAAAAATATGACCTTTAAAAGCATGGTTGAGTTGCATTCATTTTATAACCATCAAAGCAACTCTTTACTGTTGTAAGGTAGAAAAATCAATGATGCAATCTTTTTCCTTTTGCCTCGTGCAATCCGTAATTGAAATGGAAAATCAAATGAACGGCTAACAGATAATTGTTTTATCAATATTCCCTGCCTGCCCTACAAGGGTCAGCCTAGAATGATCATGAGCCACGGATATGATGAGGACAAAATGTGAAATTGAACAGCAAGGAGGCAATAAATCAACCTTGACAAGAAAGAGTGACCAGCATGTAGCTCTTGTAGGCAGCTTTTGGGACACTTTTTGTCTCAGGTGTCTGCACTGATTTAAAAATGTGAGAATATAATATTTGAAGCTCCACCAGTGGGTAAACAACTGCAGACTATTTCTAGGTTAAGGCATCATCAAAGCAAACATGCTGCAGCTGAGAAAATGAGTATATTGGGGCATAGTGGGAAAAATCCCACAGTAAAACAACAGGGGAATAGTGGAATATTCTGGGGCTGTGGCAAGAAGTTCTCCCTTTTCCTATCTGGTCTGAAAAACTCAAAAAGAGAGTAAATATATTAAAATGCATTTTTCAGGCTGCTCTTTTGCTGCTCCATTGGGCATGAAAAATGCTTTCCATTGCATTTCTGGTATTTTGGGAGCTCCTGGATCCCTGTGCTGGAGCAGCCTGTCTCCTGCCTGGAGGCACATCTGATAAGGGACATTTTGGTTTAATGGTACCAGCTCGCGGGCAGTGGAGGTGTCAGGGTGACAGGGACAGGTAATGCTTCTCCTCACAGCCCCTTTTGCTCATCATTTCATTCTTCAATTCTTCCACTGAAGACTGGGCAACTTTTTGCTATAATTTTGAAAAACACAGATTTAAAAGAATGAAGTCTGTGTGTGTTTCCTCACCACAACACTGAAAGGCAGCTCTGATCAACCACCAAGGGCCTGAGCCCCAGCCGGGCCAGCTCCGAGCCCTAGGGCAGATCCTCATCTGGTGCCAGGTGTGAGGCCACAATCATTTACCCCAGCTGCCAACCCCCTAGGTTTTCACGGGTTTTGCTGTTAAACCAGGCAGATGTTTCTCCCCTGGACTACCACTGACATTGGTGTTGCGGCAGTGGGAAATAGTGTGAGGACAGACTCACAAAAGGTAGCAGGGCTCAGGTTAAAAGCCTGGGAGGGCTGAGTTCCCCTGGAGCCGGGGACTTGGGCTGAAGAGGGGTGACATTGTCAGCAGCCTCCAAGCTCTCTTCCCACCGGGTCCTGTTCTTGCTTCAGCTACAGGAGAGAGATGTCAGAGCAGCAGCTGGTCTGACCACTGTGTTCTCACTCCCTTCTCTGGGGACCATGTATGGGAATCCATCTTCCCATCGCATCCTGTCCCATCCTGTCCCATCCTGTCCCATCCCGTCCCACCCCTCCATCAGCACAGCTTTAGCAGAGGCTGGTTTGGGTGCAATCTGCATCTGAAGGATGCCAGGCTGAGAAACCATCCTGAAAGCTTTATTTTTAACCTTGGCTCTCCTGTCCTGTGGTGTCCCTGGGGAGGAGGGGGTCTGGCGCATTTGTGGTCTTGGAAACAGCAATATCAGGAACCCAGCAAAATAGGTTGCCAGCATGGAGAATATTTTTTATTTTAAGCACAGTATTTTAAACACACCATGTCCTCCTTCCCCAGGGGCAAGGCTGAGAGACTTTAAAAGTATTTTTTACAATTGGTTTTTCAAATTCATTTTTCATCAGGCCTTTTCCCACGTAGCCAGGTGTGGTGCTGGCAGGGCCAAAGCCCCTGCCCTGGGGTGTTTGAGCAGCTGGGGTGGATCTGGGGGAGCCTCGAAGGGGCTGTCTCCTGCCCACAAAGGGCCACATCTCCAGAAAACCGCTAGGCCACTGGGCACAGCCCCTCGTCCTACACTGGGGTGTGTGCCATGGCACTGTGGGGCTGGGCACCCTGAGGGGCACGGGCAGGATAAGAACAGCCCTGCCCACCCCCTCCGGCCATCCTGGGGGGACACCGGGGTCCCCTCCCACTTGCATCTCTGATGTAATGAAGTGTCAGCTGCTGCCATCACCGTCCTCCATGTCCTTGAAACCCTCATGGTTTAACCAAGAGCCTCTCCAATTTATCAGCAGTTAAAAATAGAGGGGAGGCTGTGAAGGCCAGGCCCTGCTCCCCAGGAGCCGGGACCACGGCTGGGATGTGACTTCTGCAGTGGGGCAGGACAGAGGACACCTCTGTCCCCCTCCCGCTTGGCAAGAGCATTTTTGTCCTGTCTGGATGCCGCTCCTGAGGACAGCAGATTAAAGCAGCCCGGCGAGGGGATGCGTGGACACACACAAAAGATCAGCTCAGGTCTTTGCAGGCAGTAAGTGCTTCCACAGCAGCGTCTGCCGAGCCCCCAGTATCTGCAGGCCTTCTAATGAGCACAAACCCAGGTGTGCAGGAGCGCCAGCACGGGCTGCTGCTGTGGAGCATGCAGCCTGCAAGTGCCCTAAATACATATTTACACCGTGGAGCTCCTGGCTCTGAAGAAGCTGTTCAAGCTGCCAGGCTGCTAATCCACATTTAATGCCGCTGGTCTGTCAGGTGAAAACGTTGTGTAAAATGATCCCCACTACAGGATCTGCTGCTTGGGGGCTGGGCACACTCTGGGGCGATGCCTTGGCCCATCTCTGCCTTGGCTGGAAGCACAGGAAGGCCCAGCCTGGCCATGAGTATCTTCAGTCCCCAAAAGGCACCCCTGGGTCTGGGTGTGGGCCAGCATGATGGGCTTTGGCTTGGAGAGGAATGGGGCTGAATGGGGAGGTCCATCCCAGCATTCTCAGAGCTGCCTCTCCTTCCCAGCCTCAGCACAGCAGCACTGGCTGGGCCGGTTGCTGGCTTGAAGCTGTGGTTGTGTGTTAGCAGTCCCCTGGGTTTGGGCTGCCCAGGGACCTGTCTCCTGCTGGTTTGGGTTTGGAGGGAACAGGATGGTGGCACATTTGTTTTTACTGACATTGATATAATAATTTAGTTTCCTTCATGAATTAGATTTGGGGAATTTGAAACTTAACTCTGGTAGCTCTTCTTTCCCAATTTATTGCATATGCTTAAATAAACATGTTGAATTAACTTTATAAGGCTTGTAAAAACTACAGATAAAACCGCTCTAGAAAATCAACATTCTAAATCATGCTAAGTCTCTTCCCATTCTGCTCATCCTCTAGCAGGGCATTGACAAAAATATGAAATTGATTTGGTTGAAGGGTGTTAAAGAGCCGACAGCCAAATGTCACAAACAATGAATGGCTGCAGTGTTGAGAAAATCAATAGGGAGGTTAAAGCTGGGCTTGTGAAAGACTTGGCAGACTGCTCTGTTCCAGGAAGATATCTGTCTTCTGGCCTTGGTTGCATGATCAAAAGGAAAACTTGATAGGTTTAATGAAGGGAGATACTGTAAAACTGACAACAGAAATATAGACACTGTGGTAAACTGCAGTGCACATCAGCGAGTGGGGCTATTAGATACATTTTTCAGTCTGAAAAAATATTTATAGGTAAAGATGTCAAAAAAATATTAGTGCATTCCTCCATTTTTTCCCTCTTGTTCCAAATCACAGCAGTGTTTGCATGGTGCAAACAAAGCTTTGGCTCTGGGTTTAATTGTACAGCATGATGGCAAACGTATAGGGCAAAATAATTAGCATGATAATTAGCAAATCGTAATGTTTTCAAATAATTGTGTGATGAGATTGCAGAGCCAAAGTGAGATTGGAATATCTCCTTTACTTAGAGACGCTATTTCAGCAAACCATAAAAGAAAGTGAAAACAAATCCCTGCTCTATCAATTAAAGGTGAGACCATGTGACAGCAACTTTCCATCGTCCACCAATGCCTCTCACACAGTCTCACTCTGCTCTTGATAAATACACAGCTTGCCTTAAAATCAGTTTTGTGAATATTAGATCTGCAAATATAAATGAGGATGCCAGCCATTAAAAAAGGTTAATAATGTTAGATTCATTTTGGTTCTGAAATCAGCTTGCAAACAAAATTTGCCCTGCTTTACACCTGACCTATTAGCAATACTCTTATGTAACGTATCACATCATTAGAGAAAACCATTGCGTCAGGCCTGAGTTATTCCTTCCCACGTGTTTGTTTTCCTAACACTGCATCTCACTTAAGCCTAAACTGTGTAGCAGCATTTGAAATAACGTGGCCCCTTTGCAGCGTGTATTTCCCAGCCCTGTGTTAGGCCTGAATGTTCCCTTCCCCAGCCTGGCTGGGCTCAGTGCTGCCTCTCAGTTCTGGGTATCCTGTCTCTCCTGTCTATCGAAGCTCCCTCTGTTTTTTCTTCCTCTTTTTTCTTTTTTTTTTTTTCCTAGAAAAATGAACTCATTAGTTTAAAACTCCCAAATGCCACATTCAGCTCAAACAGCGAAGATGATAACCTGTAAAAAAAGAGGAGAAAAGAGAGAAGGAGGCTGGCAGGTTTTCTGCAAGTGGACGCTGTAATAAAAATGCCCCCTACTTTGTCAGGATGGGGTTTGGAGGGCTGCTGCCATATGTTACTTTCCTTTTTAGCTGGGATTATGCCATCATTATTGCTGATAAAAGCTGTTTACTGCCTTGGCAGAGGAGTGATGCTTGGCGCAGTTTGGGAGCCGCCATTCAGTTTACAGAGAAGTGCATTTAGTGCCAGATGCTGGGATCCAGGGGCTTTGTTATCTTTTCCCATTATTGGGATCATCCATTGTGTGTTTTTTTTCTCCTTTTAACTTAGCTCTGGCTTTGTTGTTTGTGTTTTGGATTCACTTGCTCTTGGGCAGGTTGACATGGCAGGTTTTAGCTCCCCAGGCAGCACTGGGTGCAGCCAGTGGCATGCAGGGACTATGTCTCCTCCTGGCACTGCTGCAGGAGGTGATGGGTTTTGGTGCCTCAGCACCTGGTGGTGGGTACCCTGTCCTGGAAAAGGTGATGGTGGCTGTGGAGGAACCCAGCTGAGGGGCATCCCTTCATGGGAGTCAGCATGAGTGTTCCTAGAAACCTCAGTGCCCAGGATCTGGCAAGCCATGGGGCTGCGGTGAAGAAAGAAATGCAGAAAATGTCTAACTGAACGAGAACATCATATTTCAGTGTGAAGGTGGCATTGATTCATATGTAAATTCTCTGAGTGAGAACTAACAGAGCTGTTGGCCAGGCAGCAGTTCTGTTGGTGCCAGACTTTCCCTTAAAAACAGTTGTAGTGTCCATAGAGAAGGGGGCTGGACAGTACTAAAAGCTGAGGGAGGAGGCCAGCAGTGCCAGGGTGGTGACCACCCTGCTCTGTGGGGAGACTAGGCACCTCAGGGTGCTGCCCCGTGGCCACAGGAGCTGCCCTGGCAGCAGCCTGGTGCCGTGGGACACTGCACACACCAGACCCGTGTCCCCAGGACCTGTGCCAGCCCCCCATGGCAGCACCAGCACCTTGGGTGAGGTGCTGTCAGCCGGGGCTCTCGCTGGGTTTTTATGCTGAGATAGCACACTCACAGTCAGCATGGAGTGGTGGAGCTGTAATCCAGAGCTGGCACATGGTCTGGCTCAGGGAGTGCCTCCACACTGCTGGCCTAGGTGGCCTCTTCCCGACCACGGCCCTGAGCTTCCACCAGGAATCCAGATGGGAATTAGGCTGGGTGTGTCTGTAAATCTCACCCTTGCTGGAGATACCCCCTTGCTGTTCCCAGAAGGGGTCCACAGCCCTTGTGTTGCATTTGGGGCTCCTCAGGCACTCTGGGTCCAGGTTCCAGGGCTCCAGGGACCTTGTGCCACTGCCCTTGGTCCCGGTGCCATGCTGGATGAGCCGGCAGAGCTGCGGTGCAGGGCTGCTGTGGAGCTCCCCTTCACCTCCTCTGCTCCCGTATTCTTTGGGGAAGAGACTGTGACCTTATTTCTCCTGCTACGAGAGATGCATCTGGAACCAAATGAGGGCAGTAAAGCATAATAGAAGGCTTTACAAATGAAAGTTTTGTTTCTGCTGGTGCAATACCTTGTTTCCCCCTCTTGTATCCTGGGAAATCAGGCTGATCAATAGTTCCCATTTCAGCACAACTGCAGCCAGCATTACAACTGTATAAAATTTACAACATTGTCTGCTGTAAATTTTAATTGGAAAAGCCTCGTAGCTTCATCCTCGATCTTTGCACCTTTAAATGTATTTGATTTTAAAAAATCAAACAAATTTACAGTGTATAACATCATGTCACACGCTTTGTATTGACAGTGCAATAGAAGTAGCACAAACCCGCCTTCCTGCTGGAAGAGAAAATGGCTGTAAAATACCTGGAAAAGATCGGGAGTGTGATGAGGATCTGTTTGGGAGCCAACAAGCCCTTGGTGCCAGGCAGGTGCTGACGGGAGGGATCCCGATCCTGGTCCTTGTGTGGTGCTGTAGCCTCGCAGCCGCCCCAAGGAGCTGCCGCGGAACACGTTGCTTTCAGCACAGCTTTATTTCTGTCACAGGTCAGGCTTAAAATGCTGTGTGATACAGTTATTGACTCTAATCTGGGCATAAACACAAGTCCTCAAGCACCAGCCCAATTAATAATTTGCATAATTAACACGCATATTAAATAGGGACTGGCCCTGCATCTGTATTCGCGGTGATCGGGTAATGAGGGCTAGCGGAGCGGCGCCTCGGGCTGGCGGGAGCAGACGTGTGGCAGTAGTAATTTTTGCTTGGATTGACAACTGCTAGACAAGCAGTCCCAGCATAAAACTAAACCCCGTTTGGCAGAATTAATCGTTGACAAACTGCTCTTAAAGCTGTAACATTGTTTCTGTCAGTTGTTCGGTTTGATGTCACTGTTAGACATAATAAATCAATAGTGTCAGAATTTGGTAATGTTTATAGCTAGCAAGGTTTATTATTTCATATGACTGTCATGTACAAATCGTGGTATCATGGCTGCCTCTAAATTATCAAAGGCACAATATTGCTGAAATAGATTTCTTAAATTCCTTCTCCAGTTAATCCTGTTGATTGTTAGCCATGATGGGGCCCACTCGTGTTTTGGGAGGGGTGAGTTTTGTCTCTGGACATTTTTTAAAGACAAGTTTGAGCCATTGAACACAGCAGGATTTATTGTTGCTGTCTCCAGCCCGGGCAGCAGCTCTCTGCTTTATGGACCTCACTTCTCCTGCTCCAGTCACAGTTTCCAGGCTGTCAGTGAAGCCAGTGCAGGGTGGGCATAGCTGGAATGTCCTGATCCGAGCGGGCTTTCATCCCACCCCCATGAGAGCGGGCCAGCCCCGAGACAGGGGCCAAGACTCCTGCTGTCACCTGGGGACGTGCTGTGATGCACAGGTGTGTGTGTGTGCACGGGGGTGTTTGTACTCATGTGCTCTGGAGCGTGAACTGATGGTGCGAGAGCACCGTGTGGATTTGGTAGTGCTGAGATCCCCTCCCGTGGGGCACACCTGGGGTCCCTCTGCTCTGTCATGACCATGTGCCATGAACCACATACTGCCCACAAGCTCCATGTGGTGCCAGGAGTGACTGTGCTCGCCCTTCCCCTGTTCTCCTGGCACCGTCTCACCCCAAGCACCGTGGTTTGACCCATCACACCTCTCTGATTGTTGCACATCCCCTGGGACCCCCTCCCGCACCCAAAGGGACAGGACAGTCCCTGGGCTGGGCTAAAACTGTCCCCTTACCAAGGCAGTACATATAAATTACAACAATAAATTACTGCAGCCCCAGGGTAAAAGAAGCATCAAGTTATGACTTTTACATGAGTATTTAGTCAGCCATTCAATAAAAAATAGGTCTTCCAGTTGCACAGTACCATTTATCAGCTCCATATTTATTATTTATCATAGCTACACATGATGCAAATGTGAATTACCTCGCTGCTCCTCCGAGGAACACTTGCTTTTATAGAAATATAAACATATATAACACAGTTTGTGAAGTCAGAGACCCAGCTTTGAAAGGAAAGAGAAATTAAGGATGCAGATTTTATTTTTGCTTTCATTTCTATGTGATAAATTATCCTTCTAAAGGTCATTTCCAGGAGTAACTTTCCCTAACTTTGCTGCTCTCTGGACAACTCTGGAAAGGCATGTGTGGGAATGCTCAGTGCCCACTGGTGCCTGGACAGAGGGAGATACCGTGGGGTCACAGCTCTCCTGGCGGTAGACAAGACTCTTTTGTAGGTGTTTGCATGGCCTTGGCGAGGGCTGATCCTGATGCCACTGCAGGGCTGATGTTATCTGTGCCCAGAGATCCGTGGGGCTCACGATACCCACGCCTGGAGCACTGCTGGGCTGGCCAAGGTTGGCCAGGGTTGGGGACCCAGTGGCTGGAGGGCGGGTGAGAGGGCTTTGTCCACTCTGGGTGTTCCCAGCCCCAGGATCAATCCTCTCACCCAGTGGCAATCATTCATAGGCAGGAAATACCTGCAGTCATTAAAATTCCTCCCACATTTATTCCAGCTCTGGTAGTCTATAAAGTGATTTCAATTCTGAAAGAGGGATTTGAAGATTTCTTCTCTGCTCCATGTTTCTAGAGTTTTGGGGGTCCTACAGGGAATTTCAGGCATGGAAGTATTTCACTTACATGAATTGCCTTTCAGTTTCAGAACCCTTTTTACATCTGGGAACCTCTTCCTGGTGCAGGGCTGAGGGGCAGGGGCAGGCAGGATGCTGTGCTGGGCATGATGGGGGGCTGGGACATGGGGGTGACAGTGGCTGGGACATGGGGGTGACAGTGGCTGGGACACGGGGTGACAGTGGCTGGGACAGGGGGGTGATGGTGGCCGGAACACGGGGTGACTGGCTGGGACAGGGGGGTGACAGTGGCTGGGACACCAGCTTGGCACAGCGCCCGGAGCAGGGGCGCAGATGGGCACGGCACTACTGTGACTTTGCATGAGCACTGGGATGTGCTGATGGGGGCCTCCACTTGTGAAGCCCCTGCTCCTCCTCTGGGGACTGTCCCCTCTCTGTTACAATGTCCCCCACACCAAACCAGGGCAGGCGTCCCCTTGGCTGCAGGGGCAGCATGTCCGTGGGTGCTCCTGCCCTGTGGGTCACTGTCCCTCACCATGGGAATGGCATCTGGAGCTGGGTGCTGCCCTCCCAGACACGGCTGTGTCCCCAGGGGCAGGCAGGAGAGCTTTGCGTCTTTGTTTGCATCAAGTGATCTGAAATGTCCTGGCAGAAGTGTAAAGGACAGGAATTAATTGCTGAAGAGTTGAAGTTGGTACAAAGCTGAAGGGCTCCGGGTCAAAGCCCTGGGGCATGGCAGGGTCCGTGCCTCAGCTCAGGATGTCCCAGGTATCCCGGAGCTCAGGGGTGGCATTTGTGTGGGAAAGCTGCCACGGGGCCCGGCACTGTCCCCTCAGCCCCCCCTGGCAGCACCCCAGGCTCCGGGGCAGCGTGTGCTCGGGCTCGGCACAGCCGTCCCCGTCCGGTCGGGGCAGTGGGCAAGGGCACAGCCCCCGCTGCCCCGGGCTGCTCTCGGGCTCTCGGGGCCCGGCAGCCCCGGGCCCAGCCCGGCAGTGGCAGCAGCGGGGGATGCCCGGCAGCCCCGGGCCCAGCCCGGCAGTGGCAGCAGCGGGGGATGCCCGGCAGCCCCGGGCCCAGCCTGGCAGCGGAGGATGATGCCACACGCGGCTGTGCTGCCGGGGGAAGCTGCTGCGGCTGGCACGGGCACCGCCGCGGCCCTGCCGAGGGACTCGGTGCCCTGGGAGCACTCGGGCTGCTGGCACATGGCAGCAGCGCGGTAGCACCGATTTTCTCGGGATGCCACGAGCTGCTCTCCCCAGGAAAAGCTTTTCCTACGGGCGGGCCTGGCTCTCCGGCTCCCAGGTCGGGGAGGGAGCGGCCGGGGCTGGCGGCCGGCTGCATTTTCTGGGGGGAGGTCATTAGTTACCGCATTGTGGGCTGCACGGGAGAATAACAGCACATCAGTTAGGATGCTAATTCTCTCGACTGGCAGCGAGCGCCGGGAATGACAGCTTGAAGGGGTGCGGGGGAGGGTCTGAAAATGGCAGCAGATTGGTATTTTGAAAGGGGAGGGAAGTTTTATAATGATGAATAAGAAAGATGACATTTGGTGCTCACATTTCCCGTGCGTTGGCTGTCCGCGGGAGGGTCAGTGTGCGGAACCTCCCGCAACGAGCCCGGGGCTGCCCAGCAGCTGACTGGGAGTGCACCCTTCCAGGGAACAAAAAGAAAGGCCCAGATAATTAGGGCAAGTTGAACTGCAGGAGGTAGCCAGCTTCTCGGCTGCCTTTTGTATATTCATGACCCAGCTTGATTGATGGAAGGACAGTGTTTGGTGACACTGTCATTTGCAAGTTGAAAGGTAGAGTACAGGCTGGAGCTCTGCTCAGATGTGCCTTAAAGGGTCCTACAATAAGCTCATTTGGATGCTGATGATGTTCGCATCTGCATTTCTTTGTTTCTAACTGTTTCAGGAGGACATCTGTTAATTTGTATAGATTAGCTTGGATGCTTTCATTTAAAAACATCAAATTATGGAGCAGGACTGTTTATTATAAAAGTTTCCAGGAAAGTTTAAACTGATTTGGAAACCATGCAGAGTGTAAGATTTAAAAGCAGAATTAAAAAAAAAATAAGAGTATTTTTTACATTTACATTCAGCCTCCCATGCCCAGGAATTAAGACTTGCATTTCTGCTGCAATGTTATCAAGAAGTGTTAGTAGAAGTATCTGTTGAATTATAAATTTCAGGATAAATGAGGCTTGCCAAATTTCATATCTGCTGGGGAGAGGAGGCCCCCTTTGCTGGACAGTGAAAGCCTTTATGTACGAAGGAGGGGAAGTGAAATGTAATTAATTCAAGAGGGGAAATGCTTTTACTGTGTAATATTTAGCCACATATTTCAAGCATAATGGTGCTTCTGTCAGAGCAGTTGCAGTTTTTGCAGGTACTGTTTTCAGAGGGACAGTGGGCTGGGAGCTGGGGGAGGTTTCACGCCGCAGGTCTGGCTGCCCTCAGTGCAGCAGCTGTTGGATGACTCCGTGTGTGCCAGGTTGGGCAGCTCGCGGGTCCCTTCCCGCTGGAGCAGCAGCCAGCTCCCAGCTCCCAGCTCCCAGCTCCCAGCTCCCATTCAGACCCCAGCTCTCAGACCACAGCTCCCAGCTCCCATTCAGACCCCAGCTCCCAGCTCCCAGACCCCATTCAGACCCCATTCAGACCCCAGCTCTCAGACCACACCTCTCAGACCACAGCTCCCAGCTCTCAGCCAGCTCCCAGCTCCCAGACCTCATGGAGCTGGGCAGGCAGCAGGGTCAGGGATGCCTCACCCCCACGTGCAGACCAGCGCTCAGGATTTGGCAGTGACCTTTCCTCATGTGCCCCTTCCCTGGGCCCAGCCTGTGGCTGCTGTGGCTGTAAAACCTGAGCTTACTCCAGGTATTTTCAGGAACATCAGCTCCTACACAAGCAGGCTCTGCTTTGTACTTCTGCTTGGCACTGCGTGCCTGCTTCCCAAGAAAGCCTTTGCCATCCATGTGGCCCAGAAACATGGGAATTGGGGTCAGGGTACTGCCCCAGGCTGGGGCAGACTGGCTGCAGGGACACTCTCCTGCCCACTCCTCCTTGTGCACAGCCATGCTGGGCTCAGCACTGCTCTGCTAAGGATCTTCCTCAACAGCGCTTGGGAATTTATGGCCATGACTCCCATCTTTGTATTTACTCCAATTAACACATAAATCCTAATTACCCAGGTCATAGGAGCTGGTAGGCCATAAATGGAGTGGGACATGGCAGAGCTTGGCAGATGCCTGAGTAACAAGGTGACTAGAGAAAGGGAAATACCAATTTAGGAGGCACTGGCAATGAGCAGACATGTGGGACAAGGGCCACAGGCAGCCCCGGGCACTGGGATGGGCCGAGGCCCACTTGTACATTTGAGAGGCCTTGGCATGGGCTGGGGGAGGGTCTGGGGCAGCCCTCACCTCTCCCAAGCCATGTCCTAGCACATGTCCCCACCAAACAAAAGTGCCCATCATGTCCAGCCTGATGGGCACCTGCAGTGTCAGAGGGCACCTTCCCCGCTCCATGCCCCGTAGCGCTGCGTCCTGGCACGCTCCAGGATCCTGGCAGCCATCCCAACACCGTGTGCATGCCCTCCTGTCAGAGTCACAGGATAGAGATCAGCGGAGGGTTTCCAGGGCAGTGGTGCCACGCTGGGGGAGAGGGCAGCCCCGGGCAGGTTCTGCCAGCACGGGCGGGCACCTGGGCACCGCGCCCTGGCCACAGCCCTGTGGAGTGCTCAGGGCTGCATGGCCCGTGGGGTGAGGGATGGGTGCTGGCAGGGTGGTGGCTGGGGAGCACAGTGTGCTGATGCAGGGTGTTATGATTGCAGCATATGCTGGCTATTAGTGTGTTTTTTATTTAATTTTTTTTTAATACAATCCTACATCGCTGTTGGCAGTGCAGGCATAATTGCTACCTTGCCTGAATGCAGCTGAGTTTGTAGTTACTCAAGCAGGAGGTTTTTAAAACTGTGAAATAGTTTCTCTTCCTGCATGCCCCCAGATCAGGTAGAAAATGGGGAAAAAACTGCTAAATGATGTATTTAGAAAAAGCTGTTCTACAAGAGTATTTGAAACATTACAGATCTGCCAGAAGGTCCATTAACATAAATGTTTAACTCAGACACACAAACTTATGTACCGAAATGAAAATGTTTCATGCATTAATTTGCTGCAGAAGGTACTAACATAACAATTAGAGCAACATTCTGCCTGCGTACACTTAAATTTCCTAGGGCAGTGTTTCAGTGGTAACACAAGCGTTGATGTAGGATCTCCTTGACTCCTGGTGCAGCACACCCCAGCACTGCAGTTCGTTCTGTTAAATCAAACCCCTAGTTCCAAACCTGGCAGTGAAGGAACTGGGAGGTTGGCAGTAATGCACAGCTTTGGGAAGGGGGGCCTGGCTTTGGTGTCCCCCTGGTTGCCATGTGAGGTCAGCCAGCACCTCATACCCACGCTGCTGACATCCCGTGTTATCGTGCTGCACTTACAAAGAAACCTGCCTCACCCTTTAGGTTGCTTTGAACGTGGATGGCAGAGTTACAGTAAAGCAGAAGAGCTCCCGGGGCAGCCAGGTAACGCTGGGCTCATTCCATTGCCGCTCCCAGTTTGTTTCCATCAGGTCCAGCACCTTTTCTGGGCTTTGGGATTTTCCTGGCCCTGCCTGGCAGGACGTTCTGCTCTCTCAGAGGGCATTTAGTGCTGAGTACTCCCAGTGTGCAAATGCTGGCAAAGGTGGCTGGGAGTGTGGGAGTGCCGGGGCTTCCCATGGCAGGCCTGGCTGTCCTTGGCACGCGGCTCTGTCACCTGGCACCGCTGCAGAGCCGTGCGGGGTGCGGGAGCGCAGTGCCCAACGTTCCTCCTCCCAGCAAATGCTTGTCCTAAACTGAGCACCGTAGAATAAAAATGGAAACATAAAAATAGCAGTTGGAAAGATAAAACAGCATTTATAGTACTAATAAAACCGTTGTGGCTTCCACAGGAAAACATGCTCTGTAACCTAATGCTTACCTGGGAAGACTGTCGAGTTTCGGAGAGTTATAGCTGTTTTTGTAAGAGAAGCACAGAGATTTGCTTCAGGGCTGAGTGATAGATTCTCCTGCCTGGAGCATCCCAGTGTGTTTATACATGGCTTGTATGGCAGCTTTCATAAGACATTTACCCCATGATTTGCGATGAGCTTATGTGTGAATAATTAATGGCAATTAATCCTTAATTACAGTAATTAGGCAAGTCACAGGAAATTAAGCTGCAGCTGGAGAAGACCATGCCTGGGAAGAGAGGATTGGGGGCTGTGTGAATGTGCCATTCACTGACAACATTACGAGGATGAGCAGCATTCAGCAGCTTTGGCATTTCTATTGGCAGCCTTGGGTAGGACAAGAATGCTCAACATTAGCAGCAATCTATAGTTGTCTACAAGAGTTTTTAGTTCAAGTGCCAAAATGTTATGTTGCATATGGTGATTATCTAAGTTTATTGGTTGCCATAATTCAAACGGGTGTAATTGTTTTTGGCTTGATGGTGACATTAGAAACTGAAGCTTTTATGTGTTCGTAGGTTCTGCTGGCATCAGCCATGGTTCAACTTCTAGAAACAATCCATCCAGGTTTGCAATTATGGAAACGGATTCTACAAATGGCTGGAAATTAACAGAGAAATTTTCAATGATTAAAAAAAAAGACAACAGAAAAACTGGCAGTTTCTTAGTTGAGCAGCTAATTGCTTTATTATTAGCTGCCTTTTCTATTAAAATGAGGTTTGCACGAGGTGCATCGTGTGCAGAGGCTGCTGGCTGGTTTGGGGAGTGGGACCAAGCAGGACAAAAATGGAAATGCTGGTGGGTAAGAGTTCACAGGGGAAAAGCCCATCTGAGGGATCCCCTGTGCTAATCCCAGCCACGCCGTTGTACTGGAAAGTGGATCTGTGCTGGAAGCCTTTTGCCCTGGGCAACCCACAGCGAGGCTGTTTGCAGCTCAAGAACTGCAGCCTTCCCCATCATTAATGTGCGAAGTTTTTCAACCTCATGATTAAACATGTTTCCGTAATTTACTGGGTTTCCAAGTGGCGATGTTTGTGCCAGCAACAATCTGGGGCAGAGCCGTGGAGGGAAGCACACATTAGTATCAATGGAACCTACAAAAAGCAATCAGTAATTTATGAGCTTGTGGAAAAATGCCCACATGTTCTCATCAAATTATAGGGATCCTATAATTTACTCAGTGACTACAAGGTGAACGCTCCCAAACCTGCTGTGGGGTGTTAACTGAACCTCTGATTAGATTTAATCCAAACAACTAATCTGTTAAAGGGTCCTGAATAAATAGGCTATATGGCCAGAACAGGGTGCTATTCTGGAGTTAGATGACAACTCCCGAGGAGGTCAGGCAGTTCGCCCCTAGAAATTAAAGTGACCTACTGCAGAGTCAGGTGTGGCTTCAGCACCCAGCCAAAATCCTGCCTGTTCACCTCTAGCACTGCCAGCATCGTGCGGGGGGCAGCAGGCAGCAGGGAGATCTCTCCTGTTTCAGAAATAAAAGCCTGGAGCCAGATGTTTGCAAGCTCTGTACTTGTTTGTAATATGGAAACATGTAAAACTTCAGCTCCTTGCATGTGGAATCTAGATCAATTTTTAATTTACTTGTACGCATGGATGACTCATTTGAAAAAGAAAATTGTGGCATCAAAAAAAAGACATTTCAGGCTGCATAGGTTGCTGCATTTATCTGTTTCTTGTGCACTCTGGAGTGGAAATAAGTCACAGTATCTTAATAATGGTCTTGATTTTATAAATGATTTTTCCCCTTGAAATAAGCAATCCATTCATTTTAATATGTAGAATTGGTTTGCTAGCAGGGCGACAGTTTAAAAAGACTTCCAACTGTGACACAAGTGCAACCATATTGCTTCCTATTACTCGCTAAGGTAGTTGTTTAGAAGAGAGAATGTTCTCCCTGGAAATGTTTAAAGTGCTGTAATTTTATTTAGGATAATGAGGATTTATAACAGTTTTACCATACGAAAACCTGCCTTTAGACAGAGTGAAATAGGCGGTTGCGGTTACGGAGCGTGAGAGCAGCGTGGGGAGGTGTCTGTGTCTGCCCAGGCAGCGTATCCGTCACCGGGCCCAGAACATTCCCCACAGCCGCGTGGGATAATTCATCACCAG
Source organism: Cyanistes caeruleus (assembly GCF_971803275.1). Taxonomy (NCBI): domain Eukaryota; kingdom Metazoa; phylum Chordata; class Aves; order Passeriformes; family Paridae; genus Cyanistes; species Cyanistes caeruleus. Next base: position 9,854,594 of record NC_141720.1, read on the forward strand.
CATGTATGGATTTCTCTGCTTTAATCGCTCTAGACGTTAATTAAAATCCTGTTTTATAGAATATTTTAATTTTGAGATTTGCCCAGCTGTACAGCCTCAGCTCTGTTGTCAGGGTTGAGCCGTCGGATAACAAATGGCTGAATTTAAGCCTAGTCAGGAATTTGGGGGGAATTCCTGGCGGAGTTGAGGGAGTTTGGCCGCGGGTGGATCAGGGCTCGGCGCTGTGCTGATGCTCGGCTCTGCTGGAAGGTCGTTCCTCTGCATTTATTTTTGCTGTTAGGCCTTTAAAATTTTTTCCCTCATTAAGAACACTTCCCGTTTATTACCAGTCTCGTTCCTGGGCAGGATCGGCGCGGGGCAGGGCGAGGGTGCTGAGCAGAGCAGTAAATGCCCTGCTCATAAACAGAAAGGAGAAGGAATTGAACTGTTACAGATTTTATCAGATTTTATCTCCTCACCGAAAATCTTAGCTCTCAAAACATTTCTAATTTCCCTTATTTGAAGGCTCAAACAGTTTCAAATTACTGCTCGTGGATTGTTCTTGACACCGAGAATGGTAAATTTGAGCTGTGGAAATGCTGGAATGTGTGGTGTGTGCTTTTCCTGAACAAGGGAATTCAACGGGTAAATTACAGTCATTTACTTGGAGTGTAATTTACTGAGAGCCTTTAGGCAAATGCAGGAGAAAGGACAGCAGGACAGGAAAAATAGCTAAAACAGGGGCTCCCTCCTTCTTTGCATGAAATCCACTCTGCATCCATGTGATGCGGATAATAAAAACTTTCTTATTTAAAATATGTATAATTCTTATTTTTTCATTTCATAAGGTAGACATTTGTAAGTATGACAAATCTGTGTGAAGATTTTAAATCATGCTAAATTATATACACATCTTCTTAAGCATGTGCATTTTGCACCTCAGTATCTTCGTGCAATCATCCCATATTTGAGATTGATAAAACTGTTAATTTTAATAACAGGTCAAGCATCTGAAACTGTAATCGTGCTAAGTGGAAATTGCTGTTTTCATCCTATGGAAATATTCAATATTTAATCAATTTTTTAAAAATAAAAATGTTTATCTAATGGAATCTACAATGAAGAGATGTACTTGGGGTTTTATTTGAAATGAGAGCGTAGAAATTTATACCAGTGTGTTTTTCTTCGTTTAAATGGTAGAAATGTGGCAGAGAAGCACCCAAGGGCTTGTAATCTGCAGGTCCGTGGAGGTGCTGGATGATGCTGGGGAAGTGTTGTGGCCTGGCTCCTTCGAGGTGGGAATTGCCGAGCAAAGAGCTGTGAGTGGGTTTGTGCAGCACATTGTAATCTGACACTGAAGTTGTGCCCTGCATTCCCCATGTCATAATTGATGGCTAAGGAAAAGCACATGCTATGCTAATCCTTTGTTGGAATAGCTTGTTAAATTGCGGTTGCCAATTTAAAATAAACTATGGAATGCCTGTCTGTATTTGAAGGTTTGCAGTCTGCAGTTTTAAACAGTCATTTTAAAGCTGTTTTTCAACTTTATGTTGCATGCACACTGTCTGCCTGTGCACACAAGGTCAGCGTGTTCGCCGCTTTAATAGCCGACCATCAAGAACAAAATCAATGAGCTGCGTGTTTCACACCAGTATCACAAGGGATTTTCCCATTTATAGCACATTTGTGTACTGATCCTAAGTTTAAATGACAATATTGATGCCCTATTAGAGCTGTGCCGAAATGGACGTTGCGCGGTTCCTGCTCCAAGTTGTCTGAACTCGCTCCTTTCCCAGACTCCTGTTCCACTTTCTGTCCGGCTGCCAAACATAAATCAGCCCAGTGCACGTCCCCGTGCTGCGGAATGGGGCTCAGCTCCCACGTCCCTGCTTGCAGGAGGGGGAATTCCTTGGCTGCAGATTTCAGATCCAGATCTTCCGTAGTTGCTGCGAGGAGGATTATGAGGCTGCATCTAAATAATCATCTGCGTGCTGATTACAGAGAATAAAGTGGCATTATTGCTTATGGATGAGAGAAGGCAGTGCTGCCCTGGGAAGACTCAAGTGCCAGTTCTGTGGGAATTTTATGAGTCCTGGTGCGGTGTAATCAGCCGCCGCCGGCTCTGACGGAAGGATAGCTCCCGGTCTGCAGGGGAATAGATCCTGTGCTGCCGAAAGGAAATGTTACTTGTGCAGAAGAAAATGATTTAATGTTGGTAGAAGGGTTATTCATTTATAAGGGATTAAAAATGACTTCAATATAATACCTTTAATTTGTAATAATGGTCTGCAGAGCTGTTTCCTGTCTAAAATAAACCGTTTGACTGGCATGTTCGTTTGATCCGTTCAGTACTGGGGGATATTAGAGGGATAAAGGTATTCTTTTCAGTTATTGTATATTCAGTTAAACCGGTGAGGGCCTCGGGTGGCAGGGAGGTGTCAGGCTGTCCGTGGCCCACCCAGACCCTGGGGCAGGAGGATGCTGCTCCTGCTTGGGGCAGGGGCAGGACTCCGGCACGCACGGCATAGCTGCTGCTGGAGCTGCTTTCCTGACAGCAAAGCAAGGAGAAGTTGTGGGCCTGGCTGTGCAGAACACCTTAGGCTGGGAGGGATTGCAAACAGGACAGCCAGCACGAAGGGGACCTTTGCACTTGAGCTCTTCTTGTCATCAGCCGTGTCCTCCTGCGGAGCGAGGTGGGTGACACTTGCAGCCCGCACCCAGCGCCGCCGTCACCAGGCTCACCTCCTCCGCGACAGCAGCGCCTGCAGCCCGGAGCTTCCTCTCACAGATCTCACTTGCAGGGTCCCTGTGGGGTGGCTGCACTCATTCTGGGCACAAATCCCCGACAAAGGGACTGTGGTTGTGCCACATCAAGTCCAAACGCACGTGGGAGACAGGACACCTCGGCTGGAGCTGCCCATAGAGCACTTGTGTGTCCCCCGGCACACAAGTTGTGTTCACTGGGAAGTAAACAAGTGGAGAACCAGCTTGCTCAGATTCAGCAGACAGGTGTCATCAGCTTTCAGCATTAAATAACAGATTTCACTATTTTGATTCTTGTTTTGTGAAAGTTACAGGTTTTGGGGATGGCCAGGAAATCTCCACTTTCTAGACAAAAAAGACTTCAAGGTTTCAGCCTTTACAGACATATCAAAAAGGTGACCCAGAGTCTCCAACACTCTGGGAGAGCCGATAACCAGGGTCTATATTTATTCCTGCTAAAATTTTTGTGCTTTTTGAACTAACATGATGTGGGGAGAAGGAGGCAAGAGTCTGATGGGTATTTTCGTGAACTGTGGTATTAGCAGCTGGGTAAAGGGCAGCAGCATTCTCAGAAGGTCTGAATAGTGCTGGTGTGCCTGGGAACAGAAAGCAATAATGAAAGATAATGCAGAAATCCTCAAATTCCAGAAAGAAACATACCAAGAGGTGTGTATGTCAGTGTAACTACAGACTTTCAGTGTAGCTAAAGAATAAGCAGCAAAGCAAATAAACATATACTGCTTGTGAATTTCCTTTTGTTCCAGATCAAAAATACAAGGCAGAGCTCTGTCTGGTAGTGAGATACAGGCAGGATTAATCTGAATAAACATTTCCAGTGTGGCTGTTGTGGAAAAAAGGCATGTTCTGCTTGCAAGGCTGGGTACAAAGTGCTGAGAATAGGGCAGGATCCTGCCCTCCTGCTTTAAATTCGCGTGTATTTAGTGCAGAACTGTTGTCTGGTTTACTGGGAAAGAAAAAACCCAACAGAGCCAATTTTGATTGGAACAGGCGGGATTAAAATGCAGGATTATCCCTGCAAAGGCTATATCGAGTAGGCGGCTCAGTGACCTTTTTGAGGAGCGAGCATGTGTGGAGCTGTGCAGGGATAAATCCTTGTGCTGTGGCCTTCGGAGCGCGGGGACACGCACGGAGCTGCCCGGGCGTGCTGGCCCTTACCTGGCACCAGCACGGCCTCGTGTGTGCACATGTAATTCCAGTTCTCGGCCCAAACTGCGCCTTTGTATGAATATGTGCTTGGAAATAACGTTCCTATAGGTTCAGATGATATAAATAATGTATGTGGAGAAGCTCATAAATGTAAGCTCGAATTTTCCTCAGTAGTTTTTGTTCTCAATCACCTTGATGAAACAATCTTGAAGGCGCTCTCCTTTCCGTGGCATTTGGAATGAGTCCCTGACAGGCTGATTTTCCACCCCTGTTGTGATGCTGCTTTCTCTAGTTAATATTCCTCTGTAAGTGTCGTACCAAAGTAAACCAAAGGAGCCCGGCTCATGACACTAAGGCTGCATTTGCATTAATTATGCAGTCAGGGCTGGTGAGAAAATGCTGTCACAGAGAGAGAGGCAGTAAATGAGAACCCTCCGAGTGCGCCTGAATGAAGAGCATTAAGTTCATTTACATGGGCGCAGGCCGCGAGGCTGGCAGGGAACAATGGCTTTGCTCTTGTCGCTCGCCGCCGTATTGTTCTGCGGCTTAATGACTCCCCGGCAGAGTGGGTGCGCTCACAAAGACACAGCCACGATCCCTCCGGTATTAATAACGGCAGTAATAATTAATAATATCCCTCTAATCGCGAAGCTCACGGCGCCTCGGGGCCGCTGAGGCCCTGCTCGGCGGGGAGGCTGCGGCCAGGCCCTGCCCGCCCCCCCCGGTGCCCTCACAGGGCGGTGGCTGCTGCCCCCGAGCCCCCGGCCCCGACAGGGACAGCCCTGCCGAGCCTGGGCCACCACCGAGCCTGGGGCCACCACCGAGCCCGGGGCCACCACCGAGCCCGGGGCCAGGCCCTGCCGAGCCCGGGGCTCTCGGTGAGGTGGGTGCCAGGGGCTGCCTGCTGGGGTGCGGAGCGCTCGGCTGAGCGGCCTCTGTGGGACTGCAGGGCCAGGCTCTGCCAGGGAAGAGCAGGGATCTTTTAATTTGTTTATTGACAGTGGTATTTTGTCTGTTTCCAGCATCCAAGGCTTTAGTTCTGTAGCGAGGTCGCTCCTCGTGGTGCCAGGAGAAATGGTTGGAAATGGTCACTTTGTTTTTCCCTCTCCCTTGCCCAGAGCGGCCGTGCCCGCGGGTGGGCGGCACCGGGGGTCTCCCATCGCCAGCCCAGACCCACCCTGAGATGTCAGACTCCTTTGGTTAACACCACAAATCCGGGATGGGAAACTGCATACGTGTGAAAATATCTACTGGACATGGCACTGAGTAAACAAGCTGAGGGTTTCATGAGAATCCCAGTGCCACTTTGATCTCACTATGCTCACAGCCATCAAAAACCTCTCCAGATCTTTCTTCTGCCTTTCTGTGCTTGTTGTAGAGTGAAGCCAAAATGTGTGACCCATACAGAGATGACCATCTTTCTAGATGAAAAGAAATAGGTAAAAAATTAAAGATGAGCGCCTTGATCCTTTTATACGAAAGATTAATCTTCCAATATTATACTGTGATACAATAGTTTGGGGCAATTTTTATCGAAATGTGGAGGTTTCTTTTAAAGTTCAAAATTTGTTGTCATCTCTGTTTATCTTCAAGGCTTCCAGACACTTTAAACTACAGTTTAAATAAGTGACTATTTTTATTCATATGCTGACAAAATTTTCCTCGGAATGATTTATATTTCAATAATAGTTTAAATTATGTTTTGTATTCTGTGCTTTGATGTCACGCAGGAAGTGTCATCTCAAGATAAACTTTCACATCTGAGAGTCAATGAATTGTACTTAGGTAGTCTAATGAAAATATTGTGAATGGCTATATGGAGTTACATCCAGTACAGCCAAGCAGCACAGATACATGTAGATATTTAACAAAGGGCTGTGTTTGATCTCACGGTGTCATTGGCTTTGACACCATGGCATGGTACCAGTTTACAGTGATACGAATCCTATAATACTATATCATGCTTTTATCCACTAAATAAAAACCTGCCCTATGTTTTATTACAAAGTAGGTGGCCTGGAGGAAAAATATATGTATTCTTTCCTTTTGGAATAAAATATGCATTTGGGCTTCTCATTTCATCTCCAATCTGTGTTATTCCTTAAAAATGCAGAACTGCCTGAAGTCCTCTTTAATATTTAATTCAACAACTTTTTAATCTGTCATTATGCTGTGATGAAGTAAGCATCAAGTGTCGCTGAAAAAGATTAAATTATACTTGGAAATAGGAATTGAAATGATTTAGGGTTGGAGGCTGAATATTTGCTTTGCACAAGTAATAATAGTGGGAGCTTGGGTGAGGCACGGGTCTGGATCTGGCTCTAATGCCTCTGCCGATCCCCTCTCCCTGGTGGCTGCCACTTGATTTACTCTGGCACTGCCAAACTTGATTTGATTTAAATGGAGGTAGGAAGTGGAAATTCCACACTACAATACATTAATTACTCTCTGCTATTCCTTACAATGATTTTCTTTTTCTCTGTAAACATAATAAACACTCTACAGCAACCCAATGGACAGCCACTCTGAGCTGCCTGATGACTTCTTGTTAGCAAGCTTATCTTAAAACGGAAAAGCAGGAATATTTGATATCTACCTCTGGAAGTATGGATGACGTGAAACAGAGGAACACTTGTTCCTGTCCATTCATGAGGGGGCTTGTGCCAGCTTCATCCAATTGCTTAACTTGGACTTTCACTCTCCCTTCTTTTGATGTCACCTTTGGATTTCCCTGCCATGTTCTGGAGAGAAGGGGAAGAGCAATATCACATTGAAGAGCAATGTCACATGAACAGTACCACATCACAGCTGTGAACCTCGAGAAACCCAGGTTCAAAACCTGCTTTACATGGAGCCAAACCAGCAGTGCTAGTGGTCCTGCTCTGGTCACAGTCTTTGCATGCCAGAAGCCTCATCAGGGTTTGGCTCTGCTGGACACAACTCCCATCTCTGGGAGGGCTCAGCACCCAGCAGTGTGGGATGGGGCTGAGGTGTGGTGGGAGAGGAAGGAAGGTCCAGGGTGCTTGGGCAGGGCACCTGGTGACACTGGGCATCTGAGCACCTCCTGCAAGACAGCTAGTCCCAGTTACAAAGAATAAAGATAATTTTGGAGTTGTGGGGAGTTTTCCAAGGAAAATTATCTTTGCAGTTCTGACGGTACCACCTGACAGAGGAGAAGCTGTCTCCAAGCACAGCTTTTTCTTAGGTCTGAGAGAGAAGTGTCAGATTGTAGGAACAATGTGGGAATTCCTTTAATGGCTACCTGAATGACATGGAAGTGATGTCTCCACTAGTATGAGGTCTACTCAGAATTTAATACACTTTTTAGTCCCACTTCAGAAATGGCCCCACAGTATTTGTTTACAGTACTGGCAAAAGCTCATTCTTCTACAGCAAATAGTAAAAAAGCCTCTGTTCCCTCCTAGCCAATGCATTATTTATAATTATTCTCCCTTCGTTGTAGAAATGTGACTATCTATATAAATAATTGATTGCAATTATTAATTGGGGAACATGCAGTATTTTGGCAGCACTCGTGTTACCTCACAGAGTTCTGAGTGCACCGGCGGCTCCGCCGTGTCCTGGTCCCGCTGTCCTGCGGCAGATGCCCCGTGCCCCAGCCCGGGAGGGTTTCCTCGGGCTGGAGGGGCTGGAGAGGAGTGTGCCCACCGGGGGCACAGCTGGGTGTCCCCTTGTGCTGGCACGGGGGCTGTCGGTGCCCGCTCTGGGCTTGTGCAAAGGTGAATTTTGTCTGACAGGGACAGAAGTTTTTTTCTAGTCTGGAGAGATGTATAACCTCTGTCAAAGGAGCAGCCTGCTCTGTGCTGCTGTAGAGCCAAGCACCTTTTAACCTCTTCAGACTGTAAATTCTGAGCAGTTGATATTTGAGTGTAATTCCTCTCCAACTGGCATTATTATTTGATTGCAATGAATTACCTTTTTAAAAAAAATCATAAGTATAAATTCACTTGACTGATCCTGCAAATTATTTATGATGTAGTGTTTTGGTCTAGGATAACCTTTTAAAATAAATCAGTTTTTCAATAATAGTTCAATGTTTGCCCACCTAATGGTGTTCCCATTAAGATCTGCATTTGTCACCAACCTGCCTTTTCTGCTTGTGCAGGAGACAAGTCACCGCCCCTAAACCCACTCTGCTTGTAGGGTAAAGTAAATGCATGTCTTTGTAGGAGAATAAATAAAAAGAGCAAGCTGAGTCAATAAGCGGGTTCAATTCCTGCCTGCAGCCATGGCGGACAGCTCATTTGGTAGATGTGGGTGTTTTGTTTACATTTATAATGCAGCTTTATTTAATGCTGACAGATATAGCTTGTGGCAAATGATAGTCAGAATGTATGAGCAGTCATAATGCTTCTGTCTTCTTATAGTGTGCTGCTGAAAATAAGCAGTTCACCTCTGTTTTTATTGAGGAAAGGATATGAGACAGCTATAGCTTCGCGAGGCTATTTATTGAGTTGTTTTACTAGCTGTGAACATGCCGCTTTATAGCAGTTGTGAAAATGGACTTTGCTAGTGTGTGGGAAAGGAAATAACATTGCAGTATACAAGGGTAGTAAAAAAACCCTCTATAAATAATTTTTCAGACTGAAGAATATTCTCATTTAAACAGCTAGAGAGCCTGGTGATTTTTGCCAGCTGCCAGCTCTTCCCGGGATGGCATTGGGTTAAAATTGCTCCATCAAATGCTATTAATATTTTAATGTCAAAAAATAAAATTTGGATAAGCCGTTTGGAGCTGAGGTGTTCAAGAGCTTTGTAGGGAAGTTTGGTATTGTTGCTGGGCTCTGTATATTCACACACCCATCCATGTTTCATAGCGCAGCGTGATCCTTAGCCCTGCAGGGCTGGGAGGAAAGAGCTGTGTTTGGCACAGCTTGGGAACGCAGGTTCAGTCTGGGATTGGTTTGACTTGACGCTTCCCCGGGGCTCTGTGTGGTGCAGCTAGCCCGCAGGTGAGGTCCTGAGGGGGCGAGTGGTGCTGCAGGGCACCGAGGATGTGGCTCAGGATCTGGAGACTCCTTGGAGCTGAGTTCATCCCCAGGAATGAGGTGAGGCTCACTGAGCTGCTGCTCCTGCCACTGTCCTTGTCTACTGGGATCCCGTGGGCATGAGGCTGCCCTGGGACACCTGCCTTTACCTGTGCAGGTGATCACTGGCCATGCACTGCTGCTGCTGGGCACTAAGCCCGTGGTGTTTTGAGTCTTAAACATGCAAGCTGTGGTCTTAGGGATGAGGCAGAATTTCAGATCAGTGCCTTTTCTGGTTTTATTCCCATGTTCAGCAGCAGCACTGAGGGGCACAAATCATTTTCATGTATGCAAAAATAATTTCGAAAATGGTATTAGTCTCAGCAGGTGAGGCCTTTTGTTTCTTCCATGTTTATGTACAAATTCCTAGGGAACAGTAAATATTAAATTGAAATAACCCTCCCTTATTATTACACAGCCAAAGATTCAATTTAATTCTCTTCAGATAAGGTTTTTCTGGACACATATTTGCAATTGCCTGTCCTGTAAATACAGTTCAGACTGTAGCCAGGGGCTCCTTCCCACCTGTCTTTTCTTCAGGAAAGGCACTATATTTCTGTGCTTTTGGATTTTTTGGATGCAGACACCTTCCTTCTCGCTCTCATTATGTTTATGGATGACAGGAGTGCTGTAAAATGTCCCCTTTCCCCCTTAACTGGACGGAGAAATGGGTTAATCTCTCCACAGAGCCATTCCTCTACTTCACCACCTGTTTCCAAATCCCAGTTGTCTAAGGAAGAAAAATTCAGTCTGGTGTGGGCTTGAAGACTGGGGGGATGGCAAAGCCCTGGCATCCCCCACACCCAGGGGTGACATGAGGAGGGCTCTGCTCTGTGTGTTTGGTCAGAGCTGGCAATGTGACAGCTCTGGGAATGGCCCTGCTGCGGCTCACAGTCCATTGCCACCCGGGCTCCCAGCCTGTGGAGCTGGCACAGGATGCCTTCTCCTGGAGAGCACAAGGGCATTTAAACCTGTGTTCTCCTCCTCTGACAAGATACCCGGGAGGTTACTCAGAGGTGAGATGTAATCAGCCAAAATTTTACATTTTATTCTTTATACTACAGAATTAATTTCATTTTTATGAAAATAAATACATGGTCTAGCTCTCCTAATAAGACTATCTCTGTGGTGTTTAAGTAATAATCATTTATTGTTTAAATACAGTAGAGGCTGTAACAAAATGCTGTCAAGAGCCATCACACTCATTAACCTGCCAGCTAATTAGCCTCCTCCTGCCTGATTGCTGACAAGTTCTTCAATCTGAACCTATCACTGTTGTGTCAGCGCTGAAGCACCAAGCGAAGTGGAGGAGGGCTCCATTAGATGTTTGCGAACAAAGTCTGTGCATTAAAGGTTTGTTTTCTGCACTCCAACAAATGTTACAGCATTAATATTCTCAGCTATAATTAAATTGGCAACTCTTAATTATGGTAATTAGTGCATTAACCACGTCTTGCCCGGCATCGCTCGCAGGCGAAGCTCAGGGATGGAAGAGGAAAGCCAAGACACTGCCCATTTCCCGGCAGAGCTGTCATGCCAGAGGGCACAGCCTCTGCCCCAGTCTCCAGTTGTCTGTAGGGCAGAGCTGGGGAAGAGGAGGAAAAGCTGGGATGTGTTGGCACTGAACACTTGTACTTAGTGTTAAGGAAACACCTATGGAAACAGAATGAATGCAAATGCCCCTGCCTGCGTGACTGGGCTGTCAGTGTTTGGTTGGGCAGTAGTGCTTTGGAAGGGCAGAGCACAATGCCCTTCCTGCATCTCCCAGACTCTGTAATCACTTGACCAAATTTTCACTCCTGGAGAACTTAGGAAATGAGTTTTTTCGTCCCTGTTGACTGCCTTTGAGCTGATGTTCCCGTGACAAAACCAACCTGTGAATCGCCATAATTTGCATTAGTGCACTGGAGTTTGGAGAGCTCCAGCAGCAGCTGGCAGAGGCTGCACATCCCTGGTGCCACACAGGGTCACCTCAGGGACCAAGCTGCTCAGTCAGAAAATCCCCAGTATATATCCATTGCCTAGAGGCACTGTGCTAGGAAAAGACACAGCCTGGTTTTGGTGCGGGGTGTGTGGACTGGCTGCACTGGTGCCTCGGGGTTGGTGGAAAATAGGTATCAATGTTTTTGAGGTCTTCAGTCCTAGTGCTCTTTAGTCAAGACTCCTCACGACTTTGTGGTGTGACCTAAGTACCACAGTCTTACCTTCTGAAGAAACTGAGGCACAAGGAGAGCAAGTAGTTTGTCTGAAATCCCACGGCAATTTTGGGAGAGTTGGGGCAGAGACTTCAGTGCACAGCACAACTCATGGCCCAGCTCCTACTTAGCTCTCCTCTCCTTTGTCTGTATCCCAGTAAGTTTTGGGGATTCACCAGACATGAGTCTGGATAATTCCTGTTCTGCTATTCTGGCCATGCTGGGAATGTTTGGAAATCACACCAAAATCAGTGCTAGATGCTAAAAAGCCAGTGAGTAAAGGTCTGGTGCTCATCTGAGCTGAACTGGAGACATAAAGATAGATAAATGTGAGCGTAGCTCCCAGCACTGAGGGTAAATGGCCCCAGCGAGGCTGGCAGGAGGCTCTGAGGGCACCTGCAAGTGGTGCTGCAGGTTCCTGTGCATGCAGCCATGCCAGCTCTGCTGAGTTGTGCCAAAAGACCCTTCCCATCAGCCCTGAACCTGTCTCCCAGCTTCTCTCCTGAGTCCAGGGAGAGGGGAAGTTCTGCCTGATGTCTCTGTGCAAGGCAGTAGCTATTTAGGGGCAGCAATTCTTGCTGCTTTCAAAGGGGGAAAAAGTGTTACCTTGATATGTGCTCTTTTTTTTTTTCCCTAGTGCATAATAATTCCATATGTATATAGGAAAAAGGGAGATAACCCAAGGCGAATTTAATTTCAGATTGGATTTTTGCTTAATGTATTATTCATAGTATTATTTATATCATCACTTAGACATATCCCTGGCAATAAACTGAAAACTTAACTTTAACAATATCGGGCACCTCTGTTTTGGGGGCGATGGTGGGCTGGGAGCCTTTGGCTCCTCTTTGTCACATGCGAGGGTTTAATAAAGGCTGCGGGGTGGGGGAGGGTGTTTAATGAGGGGCTTGGAGGGGGGTTGTTTGGCAGCTTTTTTATTCCCCCCAACATTTTTGCTGCATGACCTGGTTTTGCATTTTTCTGCATCTATGTTCATCTAATTAGGATGTTCTAAAAAGACCTGGACCACTTATTGTACAGAACTGTAGCCTGTGGGTATTTAATAAGGAGCTTTCAGTGGTACATTTGCATCTTTTGCTCCGGGTCTGAATAGCGAATTACCTTAAAGATCATTAGAAGCGCTGCTGCATTGTTAAAACCAGGCCACGGTATTCTAATGACAGTTTAAAACTTGAGGCGTTCCCTCTGCCACGGCTCACCCCGGCATAATTGTGTGTCGCACGGGTGACCCTGCTGCAAGCGGCCGCTGTTGGCAGCGCGTCCCCGGCAGGTGCGCTCCCAGCCGAGCAGCGGCTCCGACAGCGGCGACAGCGGCGACAGCGGCGACAGCGAGCCTCTGCTGGCTCGAGTGTGCGGCTGTGACACGGCTCTGAGGCTGCCCAGGCAGGAGGTGCCGTGCCAGCCCAGGGCAGCGGGAGCGGCGCTGGCCCCGGCTCCCCGGCCCCGGCTCACGGCCCCCACACCGACCGGCACCGGGCCCGGGCCTGGCACTGCGCTCCCAGAGCCTGCCAGCGAGGAGCCCGGCAGCTGCGAGAGGGAACCGGAGAGGTTGAGCTCGGGGACAGCTCTTGGGAAGCTGGGAGCAACGTGGGTAGCTCGGCTGAGGGCTGAACCCCTTTGTGCAACCTTGGGTTTGGCTCCTGGGCTGCTTGGCCCAGTTCCTCCTTACCAAATATATTCCTCTCTCTGTCTGGCCCCTGTGGCTCGTGTTTCCACTTTCCACTACACGTTTGTGGAGCTGACGGGCTTTGTGGCTGCCTTGAGCTTGTAGAGGTTTCTCACAGAGGCTTTCACATTCTGTGTGCAAACTGAGCAGGTGCTGAGTGCTTCTCCTGCTCCGAGTCCCTGCCTGGGTGTCAGTGCTGTGTCCATCAGTGGACAAGCATCTGCCATGCTTGGCATTTCCCAGCTTCTTGGTTATTCCTCCCTGGCTGCGGAAGTGATGCCAAGCCAAATCCAGCTGGGTGCTCCAGGAGTCCGTGTCTAGGACCTGGGGGAGCTCTGTGCAACCCAGGGAGCCCCTCGTTGCCTTCCCTTCACCCTCCCTGAGTGCTGCCAGGTGGAATGATCCAGAAACCAAACTCAACTCCTCTTTGTGCTATGGGTGCTGCTCTCCCTGGGGCTGTCACCACGCCTGAGCACTTCTTCCTGAGGAAATCAGTGCTGGTGGGGCAGCCAGGCTTTGATGGAGTCTCATGCTAAGGAAGTACATGAAGAAATTTGGGATCTTCAGGTGACCACTTGTAGGTGGCTAAAACTGCCAAGAATAGGCTGGTGATTTGGCGGAGAAGCTGTTTGTGCAGGGAAGAATTTCTCTTTAAAAAATTCAGTGTAACCAGCATTATTTTTTTCCTCTGGGATCCCAGACAATGAATGCACAGGCCTGTTCATTAATATCAGTTGTCTTCTACAGGGAGTATCCAGATTTGTCGTGCCAGGTTTTAAATTTTTAATGTATTACCAGTTCTTACGCGGAGCAGGCCTTTTCTTTGTTCTTTTTTACACTAATACTGTTTTGTATTCAGCCTCACACTCAACTGATGCATCTCTTGGTGTCCCTTGTAAAAGCTCTCCCCTTATCAGCCCTGTTAGGTCTGACAAAGTCTGTCTTTGTGAGTTCCTGCAAATGTTCGTGTCCAATTTTCTTTTCAGAAGAGCGGGGTGGGTGTGTGAACAGTAATTGCTCTATGCAAATCTGCGGCTGCTTTGACGAGGCTGGTGCCATGGCTCTATGGTGCAGGACCCGGTGGCCCGGCCTTGGTCACCGCCCAGGCTGGAGGGAGCAGCCACCCCCAGTGACCAGCGGCCACCTCCAGTGACCAGCGACCACCCACAGTGACCAGCAACCATCCACAGTGACCAGCAACCACCCACAGTGACCAGTGGCCACCCCCAGTGACCAGTGGCCACCCCCAGTGACCAGCAACCACCCACAGTGACCAGTGGCCACCCGCAGTGACCAGTGGCCACCCGCAGTGACCAGCGGCCACCCGCAGTGACCAGTGACCTCCGAGCAGGAGGAGCACTGGGACCACCAGGGCTCACACCTGTGCTCCACCAGGTTTGCAAGCGAATGGCACCAGGAGTTTTCCCAGTCTCTGTGCTGGTGGGAAGCTCCTGCTTCAGCCTGTGCCTGCTCTGGCCACGCTCCGGCCGCGCATGGCCATCCTGGGGCTCTGCTGCCCGGCCGTGCCTGGTACTCACCCCACGTGTTGTGCAGAGCCTCAGGCACGTTCCGGGCTGCGACGTGTCGAGTCAAACCAGACCAAGCGATTTGCATGACAGACTGTAACTCTTAAAAATCGTGCTCGTAAACATAAATAATTAATCACATTATAGTTTTTATCATCCTTTTCCTTCCTAGCAGTATTAATAAGTAGCTCATCTTCTAGCAACACCTGTTAAACCCAAAGCTGTCAGTCTTTATTTTCCCTAGAGAGCCAGGGAAAAATTTGTTATGCAATAATTTCTCTTTTACTTTATGCTGTGACTTCAATGTGTTTTGTGTTGATCTGTGTGTACACAACGTGTGAGAATCGTCTCTTATTTGCTTGCTTTGTGCACGCCCTGCCCTGCCTGGGCCAGCACTGGGGTGTCCTGGCTGTTCTCCTCAAAGCACCATCCCGCTCTCCGTGTGCAGGCCTTGGGCACAGGCACTGGGGAGGCCCTGCTGAGGGGCAGTGGTGGTGCCCGGCCGCACTCTGGCACCCTGATCCGGCGGTGCAGCAGCCACCAGCGTTTGGAGAACCTTTATTTCCACTTGATTTCCCTTGTACACAGACAGTGCCTGCTCAGAGACTGCTTGGGTACCACGCAGACAGAGGGATCACCTGCTGCCCATGCCCTCCGCTCTGGTCACTGCCCTTTGCCCCTGTGCCCAGGGACCCGTCCCTGTGCCCTCTCCAGCAGAACGAGGTCCCATTTCCCTGTGGCCCTGGCTTGTGGTTGAAGCCATAGTGACTCTCTGGGTGCTTTGCAGTGGCATGGGTGTGAGCTGTGTGTGGGCAGCCCAACAGCGCCTGCAGCTGCTCCAGTGCCAGCCATCCTGGGAGAGGATGCCCATGCACAGCTGCACATGCATCCCCCTGGCACCACAGACACAGTTCACACCTGTCACCTCTCTGTGCTGCCCAGGCTCTTATTTGCCCTTTCAGAATCAGGTCTCTCAGCTTGGGCATCTCCACTGCCATGTCCCCGTCGCTGCCAGTGCTGCTGGCAGTGCCAGAGCTGCCTGGGCGTGGGGAAGGGTGCCCTGCTCCATCTGCACAGGCTATCCCTCTCCTCTTCCTCAGTTTACAGCACTGGAATTCCAATCCAATACTCATGCAAAGAGGACTGCAATAAATCTTGCAGTCAGCATTAGATATTGTTTGTTTTAGCTGCCTTGCACTTCATGTTTCCCCTTTTAAGGCAGAGCCATTCCGAAAGGTTAGATTCACAGTTAGTGGCGCTTTAGCTCTCCCTTTTGAATCAGTGAGGTTGCCGTTTTATTGCTCTCTGACTTGCACTTCAGTGATGAGAGTAAACTAGCATCAGATTAAAGGTCAGCAAATCCCATCAAAGAGAGGAATATTAGGGGCACAGATAGTTGGAGAGGCAGCACACCACTGGGTATTGACAGGGTGATTCCAGGGTATCACTCAGCAGAATTATAGCTGCCCAGAGAGTCAGTACTGCTTTAATGAGCCTGTGTGAAGAGGAAGAGGGTGGATTTATGTAGTTCCTCATAATTTTCTGTAGAGACTGTTATTGCAGACATTCTGTGGAGTGTTCTGGTCTTTCATTTAATTCAAAGGTCCTGGAGCTTTTCCATCCAAAGATTCCTTTCTGTTAGCTCAAATCAAAGCTGACATCTCTGCCTCTGCCACCTGAAACACTGGCTCAGGGAAGGGCTGTTCCTAGCAGGTTCCAGGTCCTCTATGCAGGTAATCCAATCTGCAAGGCTGAGCAGGGGCCTTGCTGGTGTGTTTCACCATCATACAGGCGACTAAAATAGTCATTTCTCTGTCAGTCTGAAACAAAAAAGGTAGGAATTTACAGTGTGTTCTTCTGAGTGTCTGGGCTGGGAATCCCACATAGTTTCTGCTGCTGTCAGGTATGTATTGCTTCCAGTGCATGGTTTGTGTGGTTTACATGTGCTTTCCTTCTTTTGTTGAAATGCAATTAAATAAAATACAGAGAGCACAGGAGTCAAACTGTGGGTATGTCAGGTCATGTAATCCCCTGCAAGGAGGAGAGCACCATGGGGAATCAGAAAGCTGCAGCATTTATTCCTGCTTCCCCCTCTGCTGTTGGTGCTAGGATAGCTAGAGCTAGAGCTGGAGATAGAATGTTTATGCTGGGCAATAACAAAATATTCCAAATGTTGCCCAAACCCGGTGCTTTCTCCCTGAAGGCAGCAGCTGGGGCATCTCTGTGTGCAGAGTTCCTCCTAACACTCACTTGGTGCTTATGCAGCTTTTGTTTACAGCTTGCTAAAAACAACAATTTATGAGCAACTTTACCAATCAGTTTTAGAATCCGTTCAGTTTTATTACCCGGTGTAGATATCCATTTATGTGATTTATTGGTAGGAAATTCTACAAGTATAAAACTTTGATCATATTTTTACATAAGGGTGCATGTGTGCAATGCTAAAGCAGAGATCTCGTGTGTCTGAAGTGCTGCTGGGAGCTGGCCTTGCTGTCCTGCTCACTGGGCAGCCCCAGCTTCTGAGACACATTACCTGGAGGATTTGCAAGGTCTCAGGGCTCTGAGATCATGATCTGGAGGAACCTGGTCTACTGGAAGGTCTTCTGGAAGGTGTCCCTGCCTTTAGAGGTGGCTGGAACTGGATGATCTGAAGAAGGTCCCTTCTAACCCAAACTGTTCAGTGATTCAGTGGGGGCTGCACCCAGCACCCCCAAAGCCACATCTTGAGGAGTGCCTGAGGGCTTCCCTAATCCCTCTTGAGCTGTGCAGACAGCTCCATAAAGCCAG
>NC_141720.1:9876745-9889245 GCF_971803275.1 Cyanistes caeruleus
TTGTGCTTCATGCCCCTCACCGGCTCCTGCAATCTCAGTGCAGCGCCAGCTCCTACTCTGCAACCTTGGGGGCTGCTCACTTGCTGTGTCAGGTTTATAGAGAAGGGCTGGACATGTGGAATATCCATCTGAGTCTAGGTGGATCATGTCACTTTGGACGAAGCCCTCTCACTTTGGCCTGCTGATGGAAGTATGTGATGCAGAAATCACTACAACTGTACCAAATTCTTTTGCTGCAGGTTTTGGCTAGGCATCTGCATTTGGGAGCAGAGTGGGACTGTGATGGGATAGTGGGAGGGAGATGAGTTTCATAGTGAAAGCAGAAATGCAGCTGAGGAAAAACAGCAGGAATAGAGCATAGTAAACATGGACTGAGAAAGAGTCCAGAAGCTAAAAGGAAAAACAACAGTAGAAATCATTGATGAGAAGGGAAGGAGAGCTTGAGTGGATTAAAACCAGGTTGTTATTGATCATGCTGACAGCAGAGCAGAGGAGGAGTGTGACAAACAGGGGAACAGCTCACCAAGGAAATCACCCCTGTGTTATGGCACTGCGGACCAGGAGCTGTGCCAAGGCAGCAGGGCCTGGAAGACAAGGGAATGAGGGATGGGTGCAACCCTCCCTTGGCCAGGCACCACCACCCCTGCTGATGCAGGGACTGCCAGGTGCGGCATCACCTTCCCTGGCTACAGCATGGGTGGCCTGAGCCGTGCCAGGGCTGTCCCCAACACGCATGTGCCAGCTCAGGGACACACGGGGACAATGTCTGGCATCATCAGCTTGTGCCTGTGGACCTCTGAACAGGCAACAGAAATAATTTAAAGAGATGATGAGACATTTTTATTATTCCCATGAAATTATATGGAATTATAGTTTTAAATGAAGGTGACAGATTTAAATGTGCATTTTGGAGCAAAATTAAGGCCTCGTGCTTTCTTGAGTTGGAAGGTTGGCCAGTGGTGGGTCATCTCCCACTGCATGTCTTCCTTGGGACAATCAGTGTGGGATCCTGTGCTGCCCCCAGAGTGCATGGAGCACATGGCTGGTGCCTGTCCATGCCTGGCAGCTGTGTGTTGCTGGCACATCTGGCACAGCCTACTCTGGTACTGTTCCTGCTGTGTATGGGAGCAGACAGGGTCCCACGGCACTGCCATCCCCACATGGTGCTGGCCGGGCTGCGGCTTCAGGGGCCGGCTATGGAGGGGGTGCTGAGACAGGGCTGGGACAGGGCTGGGACAGGGCTGGGACAGGGCTGGGGTAGAGCTGGGACAGGGCTGGGACAGGGCCGTGCCTGTGGCCCCGGGCAGGCGGGCATCACAGGGGGCTCTTGGCAGGCGTGAAGTGAGGGGCAGTGAGGGGACAGTGAGGGGACAGTGAGGGGCAGTGAGGGGACAGTGAGGGGCAGTGAGTGGGCAGTGAGGGGCAGTGAGTGGGCAGTGAGGGGCAGTGAGGGGCAGTGAGGGGCAGTGAGTGGGCAGTGAGGGGGCAGTGAGGGGACAGTGAGGGGCAGTGAGGGGGCAGTGAGGGGCAGTGAGGGGCAGTGAGGGGCAGTGAGGGGGGCAGTGAGGGGGCAGTGAGTGGCAGTGAGGGGCAGTGAGGGGACAGTGAGGGGCAGTGAGGGGCAGTGAGGGGCAGTGAGGGGACAGTGAGGGGGCAGTGAGTGGCAGTGAGGGGCAGTGAGGGGACAGTGAGGGGCAGTGAGGGGCAGTGAGGGGCAGTGAGTGGCAGTGAGGGGGCAGTGAGGGGCAGTGAGGGGGCAGTGAGGGGCAGTGAGGGGGCAGTGAGGGGGCAGTGAGGGGGCAATGAGTGGGCAGTGAGGGGCAGTGAGTGGGCAGTGAGGGGCAGTGAGGGGGCAGTGAGGAGGCAGTGAGGGGGCAGTGAGGGGCAGTGAGGGGGCAGTGAGGAGGCAGTGAGGGGGCAGTGAGGGGCAGTGAGGGGGCAGTGAGGGGGCAGTGAGTGGGCAGTGAGGGGCAGTGAGGGGGCAGTGAGGGGGCAGTGAGGGGGCAGTGAGTGGGCAGTGAGGGGCAGTGAGGGGGCAGTGAGGGGGCAGTGAGGGGGCAGTGAGCGGGCAGCGGCTGGGCAGATGCAGAAGTACTGACTGTTTCTCTTGTTCTCTCTTTTTTGCCCAAGGTTTGAGCATCCGAGGAGCCCAGGAGGAAGACCCTCCGGATCCTCAGCTAATGAGACTAGACAATATGCTTCTGGCAGAAGGAGTCTCAGGTCCGGAGAAAGGTGGGGGATCGGCAGCAGCAGCTGCAGCCGCAGCAGCCTCTGGAGGGTCTTCAGATAACTCTATTGAACACTCAGATTACAGAGCCAAATTGACCCAGATCAGACAAATCTATCACACAGAGCTGGAGAAATATGAACAGGTCAGACATCAGCCTCTCAGTTGTTCGTGTACCTGACGCTGCTCTCCTCTGCTTGCCAGTTCCCAGCACTGCCCACTCTGGACCACAACCCTTCCTCCCCTTCTCCTCCCCACTCCTCTGCCCATAGAGAGACACGATGGGAGTCTGTCGGGCTCCAAGGAGCTGCTGGCTGGAGCCAGGACACATGTCTTGCATGCCTGAGTGTTTTCTGTTTTCTGTAACTGCACAAGAGCAACACCCAAGCCTGTGTTTCTCCCCTTTGCCCAGCCCACAGAGGCAGAGAGGAGGAGAGATGTCTGTCATTCAGTGCCACCCTCTGCCCTGATGAGGTCTCACACAATTGGATCTGGCAAGTTGGGGAGCACAGGCAGACAAGGGCTCCATTGGCCATCTCAGGCTCCTGGAGCAGGTGGCAGGAGACTGGCACAAGACTTGGCCATGGCAGGTCAGCTGGAGCAGGTTGGAAGAGAGTGGGCAGTGAGGCCCCAGCAGAGCACCTGGCCCAGGCAGGAACTAGGGAAATCCTGGGACAAGCAGATGCCAGCACAGTGTCTTTGTTGGGAGTGAAGAGCATGCTGCAGAGACCTGTAGGTTTGTGTTCACCACTGAGACCTGATGATCCAACACCTCTGCCATGCCAGTGGTACTGAGAATGTTTGCCACATGGTGCCAGCAGTACCGTGTGTCTCAGGTGCCAGTGGCACTGCCTTGTCTGTGCTGTCTCTTTCACTGTGTTGTTCAAGTGGAGAACAAATAACTCAGCAAACACCTGTCAGGGTCTTTGTGCAAATCTGCTGTTCCCCTCTGACTTCCCAAGGTCCCAGCAGTCCTGTGTGGAGCCCTGAGCTGTCCTTGCCCTGCTGGGTGCAGCTGTAGCAGGGGTGGGGTGGCTGTGGGATTAACGAGCCCACGCAGCAGCAGCAGCAGCAGCATCAGTGTGTCTCATGCAGCACAGTGACACAGGCTGCAGGTAGAGCTGGGCCAGAGAGGCAGCAGCTCCATGCTTGCAGCTGGTTCCTGGCAAACATCCTTGGACTCTAATAAGTTTAATGACGTGGGGGAAGCAGGAGCATTTTTTGCCCTGTAGCTCCATTTACAAAGGCTTCAGCTAAAATGTCACAGCCATCCGTCCACACCACAGGAAATTTTGGAGGATGCTCAAATGCTGCCGGAGCAGAAGAGAAAGGTAGAGCTGAGGACGAGACATGCATGCTTCCCCACGGATCCTGACACCCAGCCACGTCTGCTCAACAGACATATGATGATTTCCCCAGCCTGGCAGCAAACTGTCTCCTGCTGGTTTGTCTCATTGCAGTGCCTGAGAGGCAGCCAGGGCTTGGCATCTCAGCCTCTGGCGCCACAGGTTCTGGGAGGAGGAGGAGCCCTCCTGCAGTGGGGAGCCCGTGCTGGGCACCTGCCCGCCCCGCAGAGCCGCTCCTGCCATCCCTGCCCGGCGCTGGCACTCCCGCCGTCCCATGGCAGCAGGAACCAAAGCGCCTTGCTGGAGATGCTTTCCAGGCAGAGTTTGATCCTGATATTTGTTGCCAGTCAGGGGAGTGCACTCAGGAAAAAAAAAAAAAGGAAAGAGAAATGGAAAGTGTGTCACGCCATCACCCAGCACTCCCTCGTCGGGCGCCAGGAGAAATGGCCACGCACAGGCTGCGCCTTCCATAATTTACAGCTCCTATAACAGAGATGACATATTGAAAGCTATCTGCTGTAATTACACTGAAATACATTTTTTGCTGTAGGCAAAAGTACTGTAAGGGTCCCAGGCCTCCTGGAGCAGCTGGGAACCCTGCTTCAAGGGTTCCCAAGTTCACAGATGTCTCCTGAATTCACCCCAAATTGTGGTGAAGTGTGGCAGCTCAGAAGCTGCCACCAGCCTTACAGAGCACTGGCTGCCACCTTGCCCCTCAACACTGTTTTGGGCCATTTCCTCTCTTTTTCCCCATGCAGTCGTGATGAAGCACTGAGGCAGCAGGAGCATCCCTGCTCCTACAAGGTTTCTGAGCAGGTTAACAAGGCCATCACTTATAACCTGACATTATTAATAATATCTCAGGCACCAAGCAGAGGCCTGAAAAATAGTCCTGGAAAAGGGATCAAGTAGCTTGGACGCTATAAATAAACAAGAGAAACAAGACAAAGCATCTGAGTCTTCTGAGCTTCCTCCCACTGTGCTGTGTGAGGCTACTCTGCAGCAGGGAGGTGCTGGTGGAGATGAATTAAACCTAGGCTCTCCAAGCAGCTGCAGCCAAACCAAGTCTCACCAGGCAAGTTAAGTAAAGTCAGGGAAAGGTTTTTGCTTCTTAAAAGCAAGAAACTACTTTTTGCTTTTTGAAGTCCAGTTTTTGATACTAAATCTCTTCTAGAAAAGACATACCTGAAAATATTTCTAATGCAACAGTTGCCAATTTTATTGTACTTTAAAACTGAATTCCCATGATGTGAAAAGAAGGGGGCTTGTGGAAAACTGTGCCTGGAACATCCATCCAGTGCCAAATTCTTGGGTTCAGCTGTATTTTGGAACAATCAGAACTGTTGCCTGATCTCAAGGGAGAGCTGATGCATTTTGGTGCCTGTGTCCCTTTTCCTCCTGCACAACATTTCCTGGGTGAGACAAACTGGTGCTCCTGCCATCGGTCAGAGAGCCAGACCTGAGCTTCTGCATGCTGGGGTTTTCCCTTGATGGAAGGAAGAATGTGCTGGTGGGAAGTGAGGGTGAGACATGTCAAGCTCCTTCCCCTGGAGCTTGGAGAGTCTTGGGAAACCCGGGGTGGCAGGTGCTGGGGTGAGCAGCGGGCTCTGCGCCCTCGGTGGTGGCAGGAAGGGCTCTGCACCAGGGCTCACCAAGCACTGCCTCCAACGGGTGCTGCAAGGATGTAAATTAGCCTGTAATTTACTTTCAGTAGTGTAAAGAAAAAAAAATCACTTTGCCTGAAGTGTATGCATCTTTCTTAAGGGTGTACCCAGATTTTAATTATCTAAATGTAAATACTTAACGAATTTTACTTAGAGTAATGAGCTAAAGTGCACACTACATAAATGAGATGTTCTAATTAATCATGTATGAACTACTGGTTTAAAGAAAAGCTATGTGAATTCTGCGAATGTTGGGCTATTGCCAAATTGCTAATCAGCATTTGCATTCATAGATGGCTTCACTTAATAAGTTGTGAGACGTTCAGCAAATGTTATAGGAAATTATGAGTTTTTAGATGCATAAACTTTTCACTTTTAACTCCTTCCCTCACATCATCTATTGAAATGTCAGAGAATCCTTGAAAATGTGGTTGTCAGATAGATTACATACATATTTTGCAGCCTGGCTTTAGAGGGAAGAGGGGAGCTAGCAGAGTGTTTGTCAGGTTCCAGCCTGCAAAGGGCAGCCAGGACAGCAGGATGTGTGGAGGCTCAGACCAGAGGGTTCCTGGTGATGCCCCCGTCTGAAGTTTATATCAACATGTCACAGTGTGGGAGTGATAATCGAGGGCTCCCTTCCCTCAGTGCCAGGCTGGGGCAGTGTCACTGGAACCCACCTGGGACACACAGTGCTGCAGGGGGGTACCTGGGCACAGGGCTCGGGGTGTTGCCTACGTGGCTGTGAGGTGTGGCACCTCACACTCTGCCCCTGCTTGCAGCTGGCACAGGGGCTGATCCTACTGCCCCTGCCCGCGGGAGTCTGGCTGGGGACGTGGGGATGAGAGAAAGGGATGAGCATGGTGGGAGCAGTGCCATGGTCACTTGGCTCCCCTGGCTGCCCCAGGACAGCTGCAGGTCTCCTGGACAGGGTGGGATCCTGTTGGGGGGCAGGGCCATGTCAGGATCCCCAGCTCCCAGTGCTGCCTTCCCCCAACAGCCAGGTCAGAGCTTGTGTCCTTGTGGGCCAGCACAAACCCACGTCTGAGCCTCTTCTTCCTCCACAGGCATGTAATGAATTTACCACTCATGTAATGAACCTCCTCAGAGAACAGAGCCGGACACGTCCCATTTCTCCCAAGGAGATTGAGAGGATGGTGGGCATCATTCATCGAAAATTCAGCTCCATCCAGATGCAGCTCAAACAAAGCACTTGTGAAGCAGTAATGATTTTAAGATCAAGGTTCCTTGATGCCAGGTAAGGCAGAGGCAAGTGCCTCTGTCTCTTTTGTGGGGGAAGCAGTAATTTCTGGGCAGCCCAGGGGAGCCTGGCCATACTGGAGTGGTGTCCCATGTCAGCAGGGATGGGTGGGAGAGGCTGCTCTGTCCCAACAAAAGCCTTCATCCACAGCTGCTGTGGAAGGGACTTCCTGCACAGTGGGCTTTCAGAAGCAGCAAGGTATTTTCTACAAATTTCAGTGCAAAGACTGGGCTTGTTTTCCCCTCCTTGGACACCTGCACCACTGTTGGAGCTCGGTGCCTGTTCCCAGGACCCACAGCCGCCTCAGTGGGCTGCTTGCCTCACAGGCTGCCAGGGGGCAGGCAGACAGGGATTAGGAGGGGGGTTTAGGCACAGTCAGAATTGTTTTGAGAGCTGATGAGGTGGGATAGTGATCCCCAGCCCCATCCCCTTTGCAGGGGTCCCGTCAGCAGCACAGGGCCCTGGCAGCTGGCAGGGCCTGGCGGAGTAGGAACGGAGCCGGGCAGAACAGGGAGGAGCAACAGGCGCCACACAGAGCCTCCCTCCTCCAGCAGCTCACACTTCACACCTGAAAGCTGTGAGGAGCTAAACAAGACCAAAATAATGTTATTAACAAGGAGGTCACTGGCAGGTGTGGGAAATCAGGGTAATTGCAGGCAGTTGGAGGAGGTGTCTATGGAGAGCTCCAGGAACACAAAGGTAGAGCCTGCAGATGTACATTTTAAAATGATTTCTTTAAAAAGGAGGAAGGTAAATAAGGCAAAATGAGTGGAAGCATAGTAATGAGATAAACATAGCTCTAGGGAGGGATCTGCCTGCTCCAGGATACGGCGCAGTTAGCAGCACCGTGATACTCGGCGAGAGTGCGCTGGGGATTGCGCTCGGCTGCCGGCTGGCCTGGGGCACAGCGGTGATTGCAACAGCCCTGGGGGAAGGAGCTCCAAGGAAATGTTTAACTGAAGCCTTCCAGAGCATGTTCCACAAAAGGAGAGCAGCCGTGGGCACAGAGGGATGGCACGGCGGCTGTGCAGGCGCTGCCACTGTGACCTGCAGCTGCCACTGGTGAGGGCTGGTGGCTGCAGTGGGCCGGAGCGTGCGGGTGCTCTCCACAAGGCCTCTGCCAGGTGACACTCCTTGGGGCCTGTCCCACGCGGGCCAGAGCCTGGGCCCTGTGCAGCCCACGGCAGGAGGGACACAGATGGGTCTTGCACACAAAGCCCTGAAATCCACTTGCTGTTAGAAGCCAATTAGCTCAGGGAGGGCCTGTGAGGACACATCAGCATGGCTGCCCCATGCTGCTGTACTGTCCTCACCCTGGGGAGCTGTGCAGGGGCCCAGCTCACCTGTGCTGAAGGGAAGGAGGGAAGGGAGTCTGTCAGGCTGCTGCTGGCACAGAGGGGCTCTGTGGCCAGGAGCTTTGGGCTGGGCTGTGTACTGGGCTGTGGAGGAGCTGCAGGTAGGCTGCTGACTCAGCACCTGCCTCACCTTCTCTGCCACAGCATGTGAATGTGGCCTGTGCTCCCATGGGATGAACCCTGCAGGGATGAGGGGATATGAAGCCAGAGGCAGAGTCCAGAGGCCTGTGGGGCTGGGTGCATGACATGGTGTTGCTGCCTGCTGCTCCCTCCCATGGTGCTGGGGAGCTCAAAGGGATCAGGGTGCCAGGACAGCACTGTTGTGTTATTCTGCAGCAAAGGCTGTGAAATGTAGGCTGCTGCTCCCCATCCAACCCTGCCAGGGACCTGCTAGCATCTGGAGGAACAGTGGTGTTTTCCTTTTCTCATTTCAGACGGAAAAGGCGTAACTTCAGTAAACAAGCCACGGAAATCTTGAACGAGTATTTTTACTCCCACCTCAGTAACCCCTACCCCAGTGAAGAAGCCAAAGAAGAGCTGGCAAAGAAATGCAGCATCACGGTATCGCAGGTAAGCAGCCGGGAGGACCCCTGCACCAGCAGTGTGTCAATCTCCTGCTTCCCCTTGCAATGCTGCCATTTCCCTCCAGGCTCTGGGAGGTGGCTCCAGTGCAGGTGAGTGGTAAGAGCCAGGCCTGCCCAAAGCACCTCTGTCACCCCTCCATATTTGTGTGTTGACCATGAGGAGGTTTGCAGGGTGATGGAATGTGGCTGAGCTCTGCAGGAAAGGCTGCCTTCCCATGTGGCTGGGGCTGTGCTGGGGTACAAAGGTGCTGTGCACAGAGAAGATAAAAATAAAAAGTGGCCAGGTCTGCACCCCACTTTACCTCAGCAGTGAGGCTCCTGGCTGAACCTTGCTCTGCTTTGAATTCATTGCAACTGAGGAGGATTTCTGGGAAAGGACAGTTTATTGACAAATATAGGATCTATCTTTATATAGATCCAAATTTCTTTGATTGCTCAAAGTTGTTTTCGTAAGCCAATCAGAAATTCAGCCTCTAGCTTTGCTGAAGCAACACAAGTGGTTTCTCTGCGGCAAAGCTGCATTAGGCGGATTTGCTCCTTTTGCCACACACAACAGCTGTTACTGTGAAGTTAATGCAAGAAACCCAGCACCTCCCCAGTCAGGACTGTGCTGTCGTTGGCTGCAGCTGCTTTCTGTGTGGGCCAAAGTACCTGCACAGCTCAGATTGGTGTCTCACAGCGGTGCTCAGGCTGATGACACCATCGAGTTTTCCTTTACCAGCAGCTCGAAAAGCAAAACACCACTTGGCATTCCATGTGGCCTGTGTGTTTGATAGAAACCCCAATTATTCCCACACAAATCTGGCTTGTGCAGCTTGGTTTGAACTTGAACTTGTGTGGCAGGAAGTGCCCTGCAGTTTCCAAGTTCTCCAGCCACTCCGCTGCTGTGGCAAGGGCTGGTGTGCTGGCTCCTCCCTGCTCCCTCAGCTCCCTTATCAATATTTCAGGTCCTTGAGAGGAATGGTGCCTGCGGCGCATGTGTTAACTATTAATGATTGCAGGCTGCAGTATTGGCATTATTAGCAATGCAACCTTTAGCTTTATAATTAAGACCTGAGTTGAGATTTACTTTGTAGACTTCCATTGAATGCATAAAAATCCAGGCACTTTATTGAAGACTTTCAAATGAAAGGCTGTCCAGCTCTTCCAGATCTGGAATGGCTTGACTTTGGCTGCACTCACAGCATCAGCCCTGGCAGACCTGCCCCAGGACACATGTGTGTGCTTTGCTGTCTCCTTGCCTGTTCCTTGGCACTCAGCATATACCCCACTCCCACTGGGGTGGGAAGTGCCTGTGCTCCGTGCCAGGGGAAGCTACGGGATGGGGAGGGAGGCAGTTTCTCCCAGTCTATTTACAAATAGCTGTGCTGATGGGCAGGAAGTTTTTGAGGGAAACTCAGCACACAGCTCATTCCCTCTCCCCTTGCTCCTTCCTCATTCTTAGCATCGCACAAGGACTGCAGCCCCCTTGGGTGCAGGCCATGGGGCCACTGGGCTGCTCTCTCTGCCCTCGGGCATCCCTGCGGCTGCTGTGGATGCCTGGAACCAGCCAAACAGCCTGAGAGCACACGAGTGCCAGGGCACTGTGGTCTGCAGCCTCAGTCTTGCTGATGGTTTCAGTCCTTGGCATGAGATAGTTTGTGGCAATTCCTTCAGTA
The DNA here is from genome assembly GCF_971803275.1 of Cyanistes caeruleus. Taxonomy (NCBI): domain Eukaryota; kingdom Metazoa; phylum Chordata; class Aves; order Passeriformes; family Paridae; genus Cyanistes; species Cyanistes caeruleus. Next base: position 9,886,838 of record NC_141720.1, read on the forward strand.
AGTCGTGTCCAGAAATAGTTAGGAGAGGCAATGCCATCAACATCAACTTAAAGAACCCAAAAGTTCTTCAGTTTTGGTTAATGTAATTGGGGGAGATGACATGGGAAAAAGCCCACCAGACCTGCTGAAGAGCTGTTCCCTCTGCACCCAGTGGTGAGTCATGCCTGGCAGGGAGGGGCTCAGTAATCCCTTAGTGTGGACAGATAAAAAGACAGATCAAGATAAGGCTGAAGTGACTGTAGGAAATGAGATGGAACATTTGAGAAGCCATAACTGATTGCTTCTAGTGCTAATAGATCTGATTTCTTTCTTAATTGGTTGTTTGATAAGATTTAATGTATATGCTGTAAAATGAAATAAAAGGCAAGCAGATGGTCCAACAACCCAGCAGTGGCAGAGAGCCTGTGACAGGAATATAGGTTTGTCTTTTTAATATTTGATACAGACATGAATTAGTTGTTTCTTGAATCCATTAGGAAGTCTGAGTGAGCGACAGGAGTAGCTGCATTGTGTCCTCCACAGCACTGTGTCCAGCAACCTCAGCCTTGCTGGGTGACATTGCCAGCCTGGTACAAGGGCAGTGCTGCCCACCCAGCCTGGCAGCAGGGATGCAGGACTGGGCCCTTGGCCACGGCTGGGATTCGCTCTTGGAAGATGTTATAAATTACCTGGAAAAACAGGTGTTGAAATGGTAAAGCCTGGAAATGGGGCCATGTATCATGTAATGGGAGAGGAGCACGTATGAGAGAGAGTGAGTGCCTGTGATCAGCTGCTTGCTTGAGCTCCTGATGGATCTGCTGTCACAGCTAGAGAGCATGAATACCATAGATATTCTAATCTTTGATTTCCAAAGGCACTTCCAAAGGCTGCATGGCAGTACTGCAGGTTAGTTGGTATTTTGTAGGTCAAGCTGAGTTGGAGGTGTCTTTCTTTGTACTGAAAAGGGTGTGTATTTTTGAGGCTGTGTAGCAGAAGAGCTCTGAGCAGGCACTACAGAGCAGCCCCACACACACTGCACTGGTGGCTGGCAGCAGAACTCCAAGGATGTAACCCAGAACTTTGAATGAATGGGGGAGTCATTGAAACCCTGGCAGCAGCAGCATCGCAGGGGAGGAGCAGTGGCATCCAAGGAAGTGACTGAGCTGCACCTCGCACAGGGCTTCATGGAAGATCTCTAAGTGTGTGTATTTTCAGCCTTGACCAACTGTCCCTTGGACCTTGCCATGCCTGTCACCATGCCCCATTTACCTCCTGCTGCAAATACCCTGGAGGGCCAAAGAGCTGGAAAAAGGAATAAATAACATTAAGGGATGGCTTTCCAAACTCTGGAGCTGTTGGCTCCAGATGAAGAGGCTTTGTCCTTTCCCTGGCTGAGCCAGGCTCCTCTGTAGCCTCTCCTAACGATGATCCCAAGTGTTTCTCTCTTGTACTGTCAGAACCTTGTACATGCTGGGGGCAGATTCATGGCAGAACGTTTTCTCCCTCAAACACTTAATTAGTGAGTGTTTTGGGTCATCCTCCCCCCAGATTAAGCTGCTGACTGGAAATCCTGCTGCCATGGCACTTTACTGAGCTGCAAAGAAAATTGTCTCCCAGAATCGTTTCATTGCAGGTGGGAGATCGATGGTTTCAGTTTTGATATCGGTGTTTAAGATAATATGTAGAGAAGGTTTTTCAAGAAAAGCATAAAGACAAACTATTTATTAAGATGAACACCTCACACAATTTCATTTTTAAGAGTGTGGAAAAGGTAATTCTGGGGGAAAAAAATGTCCTTAACAGAGAACATTGTCGGCTGTAATTTAGAGCTACCCCATCAGCACATGTTGGAGGGAGATAAACTGTATTGTCTGTTCTCTCCTACCATGGCTGTGAGGCTGATGTTTTATACTTTTGCAGATGAGCCTCTTTCAGGGTGTCACAAACAACCATCAGTCTATCACATGGGCTGGAGAGAGGGCACAGCCAGTGCTGAGAGCGGGGCAGTGGAGTACAGCAATAACGTCTTTCACTGCTTCAAACAAAAGAAGGATGTGGTTGACAAAGGAATATATTTAACATTGTTTTAAAGAAAGGATGCAGGAGCTGGTTTCCAGCACCCCTCTCACCTCTTCTGCTTTTGAGTGCTTCTGTGAGCAGTTGGACAGGGAAAACTGTGGATGGAGGGGCTTTTACCCCTGGACTTCCTGTGGGAAGCAAGGAAAAAAGCTGCAGCATGATGAAATAGTTCTGGAGGTAAAGTTCTTGGGTTTAGGTCATAGACTGTGATTGTGCAACATTGATTTTTAAAATTTTCTGGTTTGTACCATCTTTTAGGTGTGGACCACAGACTGTGTGCTACAAAATTGGAAACACAGTGGAAAGATTCCCACAATCCATGAATCTGTAGCTCCTTAATTCCAGCAGTG
>NC_141720.1:9891745-9961745 GCF_971803275.1 Cyanistes caeruleus
TGGCACAGGGAGCAGTCCTGAGCCCAAGGACCAGGGTGGACCACGAGGGCTGAGCAGTGCCGTGGGTGGTCCCAGCCAAGCTGCCACAGCCGTACGCAAGAGCAGAGTGAGGCCCATGTAATCCCTGCAGTGGTAACGACTGCCTGGCTCTGGCTTCTGGCACCTTCTTTGTTTCTGTAGTTACTTCAGGCTTTTTCTCATTCACTGAAAAGAATGTAAAATGGAGCAGAGATCCAAGTTTGGTTGTGTAGAACTGTTAAATTTATTGTCAAGATAACAACAAAATAGAGGAATATTTTAGCGTGCTCAAATTACAGTTTAAACTCTGGATGGCTTGAAATGGAGTAGATGTTATAAACTGAAATCTAAGGATGGAACTTTAATTTGGAGTTACTCTGTGACATGTTCTGCTACAGGTCTTACTGGTGTGCTGGTGACATTTTCCAAGTCTGAGCACTGTCAGGAGTTGTCCTGTCTGAGTCAGGGAGTGTGTGAGGTGGGCGTTGCTCTTTTGGGCTCCAGGGGCAAAGGTTGCCACAAGCACAAACACTATTTGCAGTCAAGTTTTGCTGTGACTTAGTTGTGGACAACTTTTAAAGAGGATAGAGAACTATGGGGAAAAGACTTTAACTAAAAGAGAGTAAGAAACAGGTTCCTTCTTTGACAGTAATAAACCACACAATTGGGAACTGCCAACAATTTCCTTTGGAAGGAGACACGAAGCATAGGCTCAAAATGAGTGTTTGGTGATGGCAACTCATGATGGAGTGATCCACTGGGGGACAGCTCTGATATGGAAACGCTGTTGTACAGGCTGCTCTTCCAGAGGGAGGAGGTGCCCTGGGTTGCAGGAAGCCTCCAGGCTTGCCCAGCACAGCTCTGGTGTGGGGGTGAGAGCCGGGTTGTGGTGGCCGCTGTGGGGGGCCGGTGGCCACGCTCACCCTGCGCCAGGGCAGCAACTTCCCCTCCACTGAGCCCTGCCTGTCCTCTCCTCTCCTGCTGCTTCTCCTTCCCCTGCCCTCAGGTCTCGGGGTTATGTTTTTGCAGCTCTCTGTTATTCAGCTACCTAACTCTTTCCTTTCCAGGTTCTTCTGGTTCTTTTAACCTCCCAAATTCTGGGGACATGTTCATGAACATGCAGAGTCTGAATGGGGATTCTTACCAGGGGTCCCAAGTCGGAGCCAATGTGCAGTCACAGGTAGGAGAAATGCCCCCAGCAGGGCCTTTCTGGCAGGGTAGGGTTTGGGCTAAAAATTCCACCTTACTCTGGCTCTATTAACTGGTCTGGGCCTCGCTGCAGAGTGGAGGCTGCATATTTCTGGATGTGGCCTATTCTTACCCCGGCATTGAATTTCACAAATACAAAGGAAAGAATGATTTTTTTCTGATTGAAATTTTAAGCTTTGTGAATGCATTCGGCTCTGGCTTGAGCTCATGGAATGGGACTGGGTGCATCTGACTTCCATGGACACTGTAAATCCAGTGAAATTTTCTTTCTTTTTTTCCTTTCTTCCTTCCTCCCCCTGCCCTTTAAAAAAACAACTCTCCCATCTCTCTTTTATTTAATGGACAAACTTTTATTTATTAATTTATTCATCTATTTATTTATTTACTTAAATGTCAGAAAGCATCTGACTGAGCTATTACAATACATCTCATTGCCAGTCACTGTTCCAGCCCTCTCAGAAGGGCTGGCTCCGTGGTTTATGTGCTGTGTACACACCATCATCTCCTCCACACATGCCAGCACACACAGGCGGGTGAATATTCCCAGCACTTTGCTGCACTTGGGAAGGAGCTGCGGGCTGCAGTGCTGGGAGGAAGTTGTGTTTGGTGGTGAGAGCAGCAGAGATGTATGGGCTCTAACAGACATGGATTGGTTGAAATTCTGCCAGTCAGTCTTGATTGATAAATTTGCCTTTCATAGAAGATGCTAAACCCTTTTGGCTCACATAATTCAAAATGTTGCCTATTGTAAGTGATGATGTTTTAATAGATTTGGAATGATGAATCCTGTCTCCCCTCACTTTAAGGTGGATACCCTGCGTCATGTTATCAATCAGACGGGAGGATACAATGATGGCTTGGGAGGAAATTCACTGTACAGTCCACATAATTTAAATGTGAGTACCCAGGGGAACAGTGGTTTGGAGAGCCATAAGCGCAGTGACAGGTAAATGCAGTCATTAATACCTGTATTAATTGCTCTTGCAAAAATGTTGTGTAATATCACATCTTTGTGGAAGAACCACACAACAGCCCTTGGTGCAGCTGTAATGCTTCTTAGTGTAAGAAGAGAGAAATTCCAGATCTGTGACTATAAATAGTTTGAATTTTTATTTGTTTCAGCCTTATGAGTTAAAAGGTAACAGCCTGCAAGAGGCTCCTACGGCTCTGCTGGGCTGAGCTGCCTGTGCCAAGCGCCAGCCCTGACAGACTTCCACACAACTTTGGCCATTTCAAGGGTGCCCTTTTTCCTGTGTGTAAGAGGCACCTTTGGCCTTGTTACTCCAAACGGCAGCGAACCGTCAGTCTGGCTAACAGATGCCAGTAAATGCAGGGATTATGGGCTTGATGGTGATAGGTGCTAAATGTCCTCCCGCTGGCCGTGAGCGATGGATGTGACAGTGCCCGGGCTGGGCAGGCCGTGCCCGCGGCTGCGTGCGAGGCGCCGGGATAAATCAACGTGGAGATGCGTTCTTCCTTCGGCTGGGAGCGGGGATGGAACATCCCTGCGGCAGCGGCGGGGCTGCAGGCACAGCCGCTCATCCCTCATCCCCAGCTTGTTTCTCCCACTTACAGCTGCAGCAATTAGTGCTTTATGGGTTGTTTTTTTTTAATGTTTCATATTTGCTTGGGAGGTGATTTTTCTTTGTTTTCCTTTATACTCATGGACTCTAAAATTACTGTAGAGAATTCCCAGTCTAGTGACCCTCTCCCCCCTCATAGGGTTTATCCCGGTGCTTCCCAACCGATGTGGATTGGGGTACAGGTGCTGCGCAGCCCCAGAAACCCAGGGAGAAGGGGAATGGGGAGACCCAGGGTGAGCTGCAGCAGCCATAGGGAATGGGAGGTTTTCCCCCCGTTTTGAGTTGCCACTTGCCATGAGAGTAAATATTAATGATTTAAAATATGATTGAAGATGTTCAATTGTAAGGGGAAAAAAGTACCATTAAATACTCAAATCTTTTACATTTGAAATGTCAAATCTTTCTTTTTGGATTTATAAATAACTCATAATAACCCACAACAAACCATATAAAAAGCCTTTTAGTTGCATTTCTCCTTTTTCATTTAAGTGTTTTGAAATGCTTCAGAGAATTTGCGATATCCTTATCAACATGATAAAATATGAAACTGTGATTGCCTGCAGCATTTTACAGACATGAATTCCATCTTCACTGATGAGGCCTGATAAGGCGCTGTTGTATAATACAGTGCATAATCTCAAACCACCAGAGTAAGGATTAATTTATTTGAAAAAAAGAATGCTTGCTGACAACCTCTCTTCCAGCTGCCAAGCTGAGTAAAAATATTGTACATTTGTTGTTTATAAATTTGGATAAAAGAGGAATGATGTTTACTTCAGATGGAATATCTTTAGACTCGTATCTGCACAAGAGTTTTTCTTTCTCTAAGCAGATTCTCGTATGGTTCCGAAATAAAAGCTCGCGGTGTTTCCGCATCGGAGCAGGGTCTGTGCTGAGCAGTGCGCGGGTATCGGCGGGGACTCAGCCCTGGGGTGCTGCGGGTTGGTGCTGCCGCTAATTTCACTGAAGGGAAAACCCGAACCCCTGGGTTTGTCAGGATGAAGCTGCGCTGTTTGCTGTTTCATCTGCAGAGGAGATAATTACCGAGGCTGCTCTCCCCTGGTGCAGCCGCTCAGCGCTCCCTTGCCGTGATCGATGAGCGCGGGGCCGGGCTGGCTGTGGGCTGCGAGGGGCGGCGGCCGGGGGTCCCCCGCCACACCGCCGCTGCCCCTACGCGTCTCCCCAGTGTCCCTCGGCCCGGGAGGCCTTGGGTGGCCGAGCCCCACGAGCACATTTCCCCGCTAACCTTTCCCTGCCAGCCCCGGGGGCAGCGCGGCGCGGCCCGGGCGGCTCTCGCGGGCGCTGCGCTGAGGCCTCCCCGTCACTTCCACTCAGCGTCCCCCAACTCACGAGCCCCGCGCCTCCCTCTTCTTGACTGACATAAAAATATGTAGCGACAAGCTGTCTGCCACAGCCGAAATCCGATCAGACATTGATTCCAGCAATTGCCTCGATTGGCCAAGACATAAGGCAAATTTGTTGCTGCGCTGCTCGTGCTGAGGCAGGTCTGAGGCGGGAGGGCCGCACGGAGCGGGCCGGAGCGGGGCTGCCGTGCGGATAATTGCAAAACCGATCCTCTCTGCCTTTCACCAGGGACCGGGGGGGCTTGTGCAGGGAACCAGGCGGGGCAGCTCTGCCGAGGGCCCTGCCAGTGGGAAGAGGCCATTCCCAACTTGGGGAAGTGAGGGGAGACGCGGGGGTTAAACACGGATTGCCCCAGGCTTGTCTTCTCAGGGGAAAATGCTGAAGTGCCGGTGAAGGGATGTTCCTCATTAGAGCAGGGATGATCTCTGCAGAAATCCCACAGCCCTGACTGCAGCCAACATCTGGCTGAAGGGCTCCTGCTTTCCCTGCTCGGGCACATCCCGTGCCTCACTCCGGCGCAGCCCCTGCAGCCAGAGGGGTGCGGGACATTCCCCTGCCCAGAGCCCCTCAGCCCCACAGTCAGCCCCTGGTGTAATTAAAATAGCAATGGTATCAATTGACTTGTTTTTGCCTTTGCAGGCTAATGGAGGCTGGCAGGACGCAACCACTCCATCTTCTGTGACTTCCCCTACAGAAGGGCCGGGAAGTGTGCACTCGGATACCTCTAACTAATCTCCTAGCAACACTTTTTCCCTGAGCTGAGATGCCTTGATTAGTGCATTCAGAGTTGCAGGAGAAAAAGAAAAGAGTTTTTTGTAGCCAACCACCTACAGCTTTACTGTAAAACCTTGTCTTACTAGAAAACTTGGTAAATCTGTTTTTTAAAGGTATCATAATCATTTGTATTTATACTTAAAACACACAATGTTAAAAAGCACTTTATCCAATTAGGCCAAGATTTAGCATTGTTTATAGCCCTGTAACTATTTTATCATAATTTATTATCAGCAGTTTTATGATGTTGGTCTAACAGTTGCCAATTACTTGGCCTTAAGGGTAAAAGTACAGGACAAGCTTAACCTCAGTAGCAAGAGCAGACACAAAGAACCGCCTCACCCAAATTTAATTGTGTGCATATTTCCATGGAAAGTCTACAGGAATCACAGACTTTGATTGTGTTTCATCTTTTCATATCTCTCACAGAGCTGGAATAAAAAGAGCTGTTCAGTTATTTCGGTTAACAATGGTTGTGTTTAAGAATCCTTATTCGTCACATTTTTGTTGAGATCTATTGTCTTACAAATTAGATTGGAAACCAGGAGCATCTTTTCTTGCTAAAAGCCCCCCTGGAGCCCAAGTCTCCTCTCCGTATCCGACATGAACACAGGTTGTTCTTGGGAGACGACGACTCTTGCTGCTGGTCTCTGTGCACGCCACCACCCGGGGTTTTACAGTACGAGCTGGGTGCTACCCACGCCTGCCAAGGGCTGGTGCCTCTGCTTGGCAGCAAACCACAAACAAAGGAAAAGGAAAGGAAAAAGCACCGTGATATGGAGTGTTGTACATAGTGTAGCAAAAGAGTATTTATACATCTCACCAATCAAACACAGCTTTATTACCTCATGCGAACTCATACAAACCAATAGACTTTCAACATGTTCTGTAGCTTAGAGTGCTCACTTACTACCTCTGAACGATACTCACGCTGTAGTTTGTCTCTTTCTTATCTTTTTGCATCTTGTAATTAACTCTTTGTTTCCCCACGAAATGTAATGTACATTGTAATCTCCTACAAATCAGGGTTGCCTTGGCAACTGGTAAAGAAGCGGAAGTGGAAACATGGGGTCTTAGGTTGGACACAAAACAGTGCAACTGTTGTAAATACTGAGAAGCATTTTGAATGTTCTTCATCTTGTTACTAATACACGCAAAAACCAACAACTAATTGTAATGCATACAGACTTCAGTATTCAGTACTGTACATCCCCCTGGATTGCAGGGGCCCTTTCTCTCTCTCTTTTGTATTGTATGCGATTCTGAAACTGATTGAGTCATGAAAATAATTTGTGGCAGTGATTCTAATGTATTAAACCGTTTCGTGTTACTTTCTAACTGGATTACACCCTGGATTGAAAAGTCTTCCTCGTGGTAGTTATATGTAGTTTCAAACATGAATAAACTTTTTGCTTTCATGATCAAACGTTGACGTAATTTCTTCCTGCTCAGTTCAAGTCTGCTGAGGAGATGCGTTGGTCTCCAGAAGAGCGAGCTGGCATGGAGCAGGAGCTGAGCATCTCTTTAAACACCAGCAGGTCCTTGTGCCCTCTTGCCAGGAGAGAACTGGAAATCCTGGGAGAGGCACATCCTGGGCAAAGGCTTCCACCTGCCAGCGCCTGTCTCTGCTGACACCCTGCTCTGCTTGGGAGCGACAAATCAAGCAGAGGTAAAGGAAGGGGTCAGGCCTTTAGATGAGTTTAAAAGCCATCATCATATTCACTCTTAATTACCATTTTTATTTAACATTAACTTTGGAGCTATAGCCTCAGCTAGCAAGTCTAATGTGATTATAAAAATATTTTTCTTTATTAAAAAAACTTTTTTGGAAGGACGTATATATATAAATGCTAATTTTAAGTCTTTTTAATAAAGTAAAGGTCAATAACAGGTAATAGCCTATTTACCATATCTCAAGGAAATTGACTCACAGGAAATCAAATTAACGTTAATCACTTGCAGCAAATGGTCTTTGATAAATATAACTACTCACTACTTGGGTTAGTGCAGCTAGGCAGGAGGAGGCCGAGTGCTCACCAGCACCAGCCCCTGCTGGGCTGGAGCCACGGCTCGGTGCCTCTGAGGAGCTGCTGGGCCATCTCCTTCCCTTCCCTTTGGCTGTTCAAACCTTCAGATGCTATTTTGGGGGCTGAACAATTATTTGCATGATTCAATGAGCTTGTGGTTCAGCTTTTCTCTACAATTCTTGTATCAGGTTATTTTGTAAAATACCTTTGTTCTCCCACTCTCCCCTCTGGGCCGTGAGGACACTGCACCCCAAGCTCTCTCGCACCAGTGACTGCTGCTGCTTTCCTTCACAGAGCAGACTCACCTCGATTAGGTTTGGAATTGAACAGTGCTTCTCCTTCTACAGGTGGTGCATTTAAATTAACAGGTAAATAGCTAGACATTCCAAAATTGCAAAATTGCATTGCAAAACCTTTGTTATGGGAGCTGGGGCAGGTGGGGACTGTGGACTGCCGAAGACTTCTGCATGCTGAGGACAAAGCACCCAACAATTTGCATTTGCTAATGGAGCTCCCCAAGTCCACAGGCTCAGTGCTCATGCTACAGCTCAGTGGAAACGGTATTTTATATTTTAAATGTAAAGTGTGTCAGCGGAGGCGTAGTAGGCAGCGTAATGAACACTCAGACGTCCCTCATCTTGATCACATCTCTGCTGGCCACAGGCAAGGACCTGTCACACACTGAGGAGGTTCATAGGAAGGCCATCAACAACCTTTGGGCCGCCCTTGCGTGCCCCACGCCCGCTGGGCATCATTAGCTGCTGCTTTACAGCATTAAGGCTTTGGGTCCCTTTGAATTACAAGTGCAATTTGGTTTTCCTTACGTTGGAGAGCAGCCGCGTGGTTCCATGGCAAATAATAAACATCTTATCCTTGAGGCCTGATCACGCATCAGGGAGGTTTACTGCCAGCACCAGTACTAGGATCAAGCTGCTGATGGTATATTGTGTTTCACCCAGTAGTTACACCCTGAAGGGTGTCGGAGCCTCGGAAGAACAGCGGCTCACACCAGGGGAGATCCTCAGCCCTCCCACCCTGCCAGCTCAGCGGCACCATCCCGATTCCCTGCACCCACGTTTGAGCTTTTGGCACACGAGAACCCTGCAGCCGGAGCCATGGGAGGTGCCAGCCCTAAGAGCCTGTGTGGAGCACAGCAGGACCAAAAGGAGGATTTGCGGCAGGTCCCAGGAATCGCCATCTCCTGTGCCCGGCACCTACCTGAGGCATCCATCACTGGGACGGGCACGAGGGTGCCGGGAGAAGAGACCCACAGTGCTCCCCTGGGCACGGCTCGACAGCCACTTCTGGGACCGGCCCCAGCTCCGTCTGACCTGTGGGGACCTCGGCACGGCCACTGCTCCTGCACGGGGAGCTATGAGCAGCCCTGCAGCTGGGGAGACGTGGTGCTTCTGTTTGTGACCTGCCGAGCCATGGGAGCAGCCCCACAGCCCCCCCAGAGAACAGCAAACCTCCATCTGCTGGTGACAAGGTCCCCGTGTGCCCGGCTTCCTGTGTGCCCAGGCTTGGGTGCGATGAGGGATCCTGAGCCCAGGGAGGGAAGAGCTGGGGACACCCTGGGGCATGGCAGGATCCGTGCCCCTTGGGGCTGGGTCAGTGCTGACTTGGCACCGCGTGTGTGAGGCTGACAGCGCCCTGTGGTCCTGCAGCAATGTCCTGACCGCACGGGAGCCCGTGTGCAGGGCCACTGCCAGTGTCTGTGCCACGTATTTCCAATGTGATAAAAGTAACTGTGAGTAACTGAAGATGTTTCCAGTTTGTGTTAATAAAATACATCTTTTTTAAAGAATGGAATTCTTCAAAGATTGGCAAATTTTATTTTATTTCATTAGCTTTAATGTCACTGCCATATGGACTGTGAAGAAAAGTGAACCATTAGATCAGAGGGACTGAGTTATCAGTGTGACACAGAAAGCTCTGATACAATTGTTAAGGATAAGCCCTGGAGTGATTTATTGCCTGCATTGTATTAGCCACAGAGGAGTTATGATATGCTCCCCATTCCTGTATCATATTAGGATTTTATTAGTCTAATATGACATGGTAATATAATATATTATTAGAATTCCCATCCAGTGATCCTTTCCTTGGTTGCAGGGGCTGGAGAAGGTTTTGTGTGCATCAGTTCCTGGGCCATCATGCCCAGGGAGGATGGGGAACACCAGGGATGGCACAGTAGCTGAACCTCCCCAGGTGGGCCACGGGGCCTCTCACCTTCTGTGGGCACCCCGGGCCACCTGCCTGTCACCGAATTTGTGTCCCCTGAACGACAAATCCGCCGGCTCCTCCCTGCAGCTGGGCCAGCGGAAGGATGGAGCTGGCATTACGATCTTTGCTGGCAGCCGAGCCGCAGCCCGGCTGTGTCCCGGTTCCCGGGGATGGTCCCTGCCCTGCGGGATCCCTGCCCGGCTGTGCCGGGCTCAGCGCGGAGCGAGGAGCGATCGGCTCTGGGCGGAGGCTGCGAGCGCCCGGCAGGGAGGGGAGCCGGGGCTGCGGATGCGCTGACACGAGCCGCTAATTGCTGAGCCTCATCAGCGTGTCCCCGCACTCCCACACCTCTCCTCACGTGGCCCTACCCTCTGGAAACCCAACTTACCCAACAAATCCTGAAGACAAACTTTTCTTCAAAGTTTCCCTGGCGTCCCCATCCCTGTCTCCGAGCCCCCCGCTCCGCCTGGGAGCAGCTCGGAAGCAGACGCTGTTTGTAGCCTCATTCTTGCCTCCAGCAGCAGCAGCAGGAGGAAGAAGTTCAAGCATGTCAGAGCGCTACTAGGTGCTAAATCCCAAAATCTATATCAAAGCCTATTTGATCATCTTCCTGTCATTGATATAATAAAAAGGATTAATTTATTGGAGACTGCCAAAACCCTCATGTGGCAACAAATTTAAGGATCGTGTTTACACAGGCTAATTAAACCCAATTACTTTCATTCCTCTCCGCGGTGGTAACGCGGGGGCTGAGGTGTGCGCTGGAGCCCCCGGTGAGCCCCTGTTCCTGGGGTGCGTGGGGACCCAGAGCTGTCCCCCATGAGCACATCTCCGGGCCAGGGACCCCGGAGGGAAAGGGACCCTCCTCCTCCGCCTCCTCCTCCTCCTCCTGCTCTTCCTCCTCCTCCTCCTCCTCCTCCTCGCAGTGCCCCGGCACGCTCGGCTCCCTGGGAATGGCACCTCGGAGCAGGGGACGGTGGCACACGGCTGCCCCTGACTGCGGGGGAGGCTTTGGGAGAGCAGATGGGGCCACTGCCCATGGTGTGAGATCACCTATTAACGCCTGCTATTTGTATAATAAAAGGTTGCATTTTTTGATGGAAAAATTCAGCATAAGGAGCACGCGTCATTAAGTATGGAAATCCAAAATTTTATTAGCAATCTGCTAGATCTGAACTGACGCCAATTAAACAAAAAAGATATCATTTATAAAAAGGCAGAGTTCAAGTTGTATTAAATATGAAATGCAATTTTCTGCTGGTTGTGATTTATTACCATTGGTACATTGTTCAAAGAAGCATGTTATATTTCAATAGAGAAATATTGTTTATTCATTAATATTTTAAAACTTGCTTATTGCTGTGTATGACTCTCCTGCAGAATGAAACTTATGATTTAAAACATGAATTAATAAACACATTTGAAAGTGTTAGACAATATCACAACCGCTCATTTTTCATTTTCCTGAGAGCATATTAAACTTTTATAATTCTGTACTATTATTTTCCAAATAAAGGTATTGGCTCTAAATTGCTAATTTCAGGTACAGATGAGAGAAAGCAATAACAGATGTTGGGAATCAGTCACTATGTCCTGCTAATATGGCTCGATACTTTTGTTCTCACATTATTCACAAATCTCCTGTTAAGCACCACGGCCCCCTCAGAGAGTCTGGGGTGCTCTGAGTACCTCTTCTGGTGGGACAGGAGGGCTCCAGGTACACCAGCCTGGAGAGAACAGTGAAGGTTCCAGGTGTGCTGGGCCAGAGGACGATGGTGAAGGTTCCAGGTACGCTGGAGCCGTGGGGCTGCGTCGCGCTCTCAACATCAGGAAACGTTTGATAGAGGCTGACATTCTAAATGAGTCCGAAAATATTTTATACAAAATGTGATAAAGCAGTAATGATCCCAGAGGCCTAGGGTTATCTTGGTGATTACCTGCACCCACCACTTGAATCAGCAGCTTTACGGGGTCCAGACCCGACACGCGGATCCCTCGGAACTCATTAGTCCTGTGTACTTTATATAGACTCACCTCTCAGCTGCTTGATTCAAACTAACCTTTTTTGTATCTTAAAATCTCTGCTGCCACAGCCTTGCTGTATTACCATAACAATAACCAGTATTTCAATTTTAAGAACTCATTTTTCCTCAAATAGAAAGTGCCAATCAATTTAAGGAGCAGGAGAGGCACGCTGGAGCACAGGCAGGGCACGTGCGCTGGGGCCTCGCCCTCCTGCTCCAGCCCATTCTGGTGGGAAGTGTCTTCCTGCACTGCACTTTTCCTCCTCACTGGCCACTGCTCCTGGCTCACGCTGGACAGAGGGGATTCACCTCAGAACCTTGAATCTTTGCAGGGGAAGTCATGGAAGGGGATGGGGAGCTGACATTTACAATGCTTCCCCAGTTGCTGCAGGGAAAGGCCAGGAGTGGGGTGTCACACGGGACTGGCAGGAAAACCCTGCCCTGTCACTCTGCCCACAGCTGGGCAATGGCTGAAGGGGGGTCCCCAGCACCCTGAGGGCACAGGCAATACCCTGCTGTAGGTGGCTGAGCACTTCAGCTTCCCTGCTCCCAGTGGCTCCAGTCGGGGATCCGGGGTTATGGGGAAGGCTCCGGGACATGTCAGAGCAGATGGCTGGGGAGGGGTCCAGGCACAGTGTCTGTGCCTCATCTGACCGCTGGTGGGGTTTATGCCATGTTGGCCCTCACACCTGACAGCTAATGTGAATTAACTATTCACCTCTTTGTTGGGCAAAGCAAATCTGCAGAACTTATTACTCCAAGCCTGTCAATTAATTTAAGTTCAGTGCTTAATCAAGTTCCAGTGGTCATAAATGGGACACAGGGATTTCTCTCTCCTGAGCACCATGAAGCAGTGTACAGTGTCTGGCACTCCCTGTGTGATTCTTCCTCAGATCAGCCCCCACTTGTCCCCACTGGGCAGCCACCTGGGAACTGGTTCCTCTTGCTGGGTTCTGTGGTGGGCTCCAGGCTGGGGGCTTTGTCCTGCCATGTCTCGGGCAGTGTTGTGAGGGGTGGGAGGTGCTTCTGGGCACTGCGGGGTGCAGGGGCTGGGAAGTGTCTGTGCCACCCCCGAGAGCCCCCAGCGACCCCAGCTCCTCCCTGGAGAGGGCACACAGGAGACTTCACTTGGAAACCCATCCTTGGGTCCCACCTTGGCTGGACAAAGAGCCACAAGAAAACCTGCTCTGGGTGCAGAGGGAATGTCTGTGGGACAGGAAGGCTGGGCAGCAGAGGCGCTGAGCTGGTTGGCACCAGGAAGGATCACAGCATGGAACTGCAGGCACCCAGCAGAACAACGCCTTTGCAGCAGGCCTGCCCATGTGCTTCAGAGACTCTCCAGCCCATCCATAACTGGGGAGGAGATGCTGTCCAGCCACATGGGCAGCAGATTCAATTAGGTTTCTCTCTCCCAGAATGGCACGAGAAGCAATCTCTCTTTTTTGAAGAATGTAATAACAGAGTGCAATGGAAATGCATCGAAGAGACTCCAAGAACAGGATCCCTGCTTTAAATCTTGAAAGCAGTCAAGAAAAATATGTTGTTTACCTGAATTTGTTTTTCATAAGGTCTCCCAGAGGATTAATAAACTAACCCTTCATCTGTGAACACCTGGTCCTACACGCCATCAATAACTCCCTGCACCTTCCATGTCAGCGCGCACTCAGTGGGAGAGGCAGATTGCAGGAGACTCAACAGGAGTCACCAAAATGCCCGTGACAGAGAGGACACACAGGACTCTGCCTGTCCCCTTGGGCTGCACAAACATGGAGCTGCTCTGGGCCCATGTCCCAGATGTGGCCCTGTGTCAGGCTGGGGCAGGGCTCTCCCGGGAGCACTGCCATGGTGGGGGGAGGCCCTGGCACGGCCCTGTCCTGGGGGGCCTGGGGGGTGTGAAAGGAGCCGGGTGCCCTGGCAGCAGCAGCCTCCCCCTGAGCGGGTCTGCGGGCTCGAGCCTGGCATCCCTTAATTGACTGATCGGCTCGGACTGTCAGCGCTTACAGAGATAATTCAATTTATAAAATCCCATTAAGTAGTGAAAGATTTTTTGATTGTTGAATTGTTTCCTATGTTATGCAAGTCATTTTGGTTCCTCTCACTTGGAAATCCGCTTCCCATTTGTGAGAGCTGGCGATGGAGCCATTCTGCTGTGCTGCCTGGTGCTGAGATTCTCTGAGGGTGGCTGAGCGTGGGACAGAGGCAGCTGGGGAAAAGGAGACACCCCAAGCTCGTGGCCTGTCAGTGTGCCATGGCATCTGAGTGTCCCGTGGTGTCCCACAGTACCCTGGTATGTGGGATCATCCCTGAAGCCTTCCTGCAACTCTGATCTTGGGCACAGGCAGGGGTGTGGCAGCAGCTGCCCCTGGCAGCCCAAACCATCCCTCGGCCTCCGTGTTCCCGTGCCAGAGCAGCACCGGGAGCCAGCGGCTGCTCTGGGTGCTGGCAGGGCCGGGGTGGCCGTGTGTCCCTTCCCTGGTGACCCCAGGCAGGAGGACCTGGGGCTGCCATGTGGCAGCTGAAGTTTGGTTCCCATCTTCAGCTCTTTGTTTCCGTCCCCCACCCCCACCCTGATGCAAACTCCCCTCTCCGGTTTGTTTCCATAGAAATCCTCAGCTGTAAATCCTTAAGTAACTTTTTTTTTTTTTTTTTTCATTTATAGTGTGCTATTAATGTCCTTTCAAGCCGAGGACTCCAGGAAATGAAATAATAGAAAAGGCACCACTTTGAAATGCATCCAGGCATTTATTGTTAGTAAGTGAAAAAGTAACATGAGCATTTAAAGAAAATATTGGCAGATAAATTGGGTTTTAAAGAAAATATAATTGGATATAATTTCTGCTTCATTCAGTTAAATATTTATTGTTTTATTGACTTATTTTCTTTTATTTATAATAAGAACCTTAAGCTGAAATTTAATTTTCTTGATATAAATATACGTTTTCATAGAAAATTTGGCATTTAAAAATGTTATCTCAGACATTAATGGCTTTGATAAAAGCACGCGGCTTGTGCAAGGGTTTGGTTTAGATATTTCCAACCTCAGTAAATATGAAGTAGTCTCTATAATCATCATTATCATAACAATTACTATTATTCTAATTAATGGGTAAGCCTAATGGCAATGCATCCACATGGAAAATCAGTGCTTGCTGCATATTTGAGTTCTTCGCAGAGTTTTTGCTGAGATCTGCAGAATTTGAGCTCCTCAGACGAGCCCTGCCCCGAGTTCCTGCCCCGCTGGGGTGAGGACGGAGCCTTCTCCCTGCCGGGGCTGGGAACAGAGGGCTCGTGTTGTCAGCAGACAGACAGACGGACAGACGGACAGACAGACGGACAGACAGACGGACAGACGGACGGAACCGGCAGCACCATCGGAGGCAGAGGCTTTCCGCTGATCTTCCTGGAGTGGTTCAGGCAGCAGCACACGCCTCCGCCAGGCTGGAGAGCCGCCGCTGCCGGCGGGACACGCTCCGGGCTGGGCCTGCCCGGCAGATTCAGCCTCCAAGGCAGGGGAGCTCCAGACACGGTTCCGAGACCCCAGCTCGGGGTCTCAGCTTTCGGGGGTCGCGTTGGCCCCTCCCCGGTGCTTCCCGGCCTTGCCGCAGCTTTCCCGCAGCTGTAACCCCATCCTGCCGGAGCCTCCCGCGGTGCAGCCTCTGCCCGAGGGCCGGAGCTGCCCGGGCCCGGCCCTCCTGCTGCCCTGGGTGCGCTGCTGTCCTGCATCCCCACAGCACACGGGGCTGTTCCCATGGCAGCGGCTGTCCCAAACACTGCTCCGGGCTCCCCCGGGCAGGAGCACCAGCACCCACTGGAGCTGCCACCGCCTGTTCCCGGCATGGCCACACCAGGGCCAGGAGGATTTGCTGGTTCTCAGGGTGCTTTGAGCCCTCCTGTTCCTGCAGTGTGGGCTGTGCTGGTCCTGGGGCTCCCAAAACTGGAATGGAGAGCTCGAGCCCTTTCCCCTGCCCTGACCCCTCTGATGGGACAGCCAGGCCCTGTGCCAATGGGGGAACCTTTTCCCCAGAGGAGCGCTTGGTCATGAGAAGAGAGAACAGCCCAGCTCGTAACAGGGATGCAGCTAAACCACCTGCAGATGGAAATGGTGTTTGCATTCAAACCAGTGCTGAGAGGTGAAACACTCTGGGCTTCATTACCAGCCCCTGGAGTCATCCTGTCCCCCTGAAATATGTCATGCACACTTCGAACCTTTCCATTTTTATGGGCAGGTTTAACTGCGGCACAGAGCAGCTTATATCAACAGTGAAAAAACGTCCGGCAAGAAAAGGCCTGAAATGGTCAATATTTAACAGGTCCTCTCTGTCCTCTCCTTCTATGTATTAAAATAATTAGTTTAACAAAGAGGACTCTGTTCCCCTGTGTCTGAGCACGACGTGTCTGGTGCAACAGTGCAGCTGTAATTCAGTCTCGGGATCTGCTGGCATTTACACACGCTGCTCCACACCGCTCTCCCGGTTTATAGTGTCAGCAGAACATCTTGATTGAATTACAGCTCTGGATTCAGTTAGGAGCCAGGGATTATTCCAGATGTAGTTGAGTTGTAGGTATCTGTCTGTGCTTATTTGGGGAGATAGACCCTCAGGAGAATCAGGAGACCAGATGTGAGATGGAGCTCCCGGCTCTGGTGCCACACGGCACGGAGCCCTGGCACGCCTGCCTGGCCTGCAGCAGCTCTGGCTTCTGCCTGCTGCCCTCACGGTGCCCACAGCCTTGGGCACAGGGGTCCCCTCTGGTCCTTCTCCTTCTGAAGCGAGAGGAAATCCCGTCCTGCAGCACCACTGGCACACGTTGCCAGAGACAGCTGCTGAGAAAGAGACACATCAGTTCAGCTCATCCCTGAATTCCACTGAAACTCCAACCAGACTCTGGAAGACAGGATGAGAGGATGACGCGTTGGGAAGGTCCGGGGTGTGCCGGGTGTGGAGGGGCCAGCGCTGACCACAGTGTCCGGGGCCAGGGCCAGGGCTGTGCCCGTGCCGGCTGCAGCGGGCTTGGGGTGCGCACAGAGCGGCGGCTTCCCCGTGCTTGGGATTCCCCGTGCCCGGCATTCCCAGTGCCCTGCATTCCCAGTGCCCTGCATTCCCTGTGCCCGGCATTCCCAGTGCCCTGCATTCCCAGTGCCCTGCATTCCCAGTGCCCGGCATTCCCCGTG
This sequence comes from Cyanistes caeruleus, assembly GCF_971803275.1. NCBI lineage: Eukaryota > Metazoa > Chordata > Aves > Passeriformes > Paridae > Cyanistes > Cyanistes caeruleus. Next base: position 9,908,142 of record NC_141720.1, read on the forward strand.
CCTGGCATTCCCAGTGCCCTGCATTCCCCGCGCCCGGCATTCCCAGTGCCCTGCATTCCCTGTGCCCGGCATTCCCAGTGCCCTGCATTCCCTGTGCCCGGCATTCCCAGTGCCCTGCATTCCCTGTGCCCGGCATTCCCAGTGCCCTGCATTCCCTGTGCCCGGCATTCCCAGTGCCCTGCATTCCCTGTGCCCGGCATTCCCAGTGCCCTGCATTCCCTGTGCCCGGCATTCCCCGTGCCCTGCATTCCCCGTGCTTGGGATTCCCCGTGCCCGGCATTCCCAGTGCCCTGCATTCTCCGTGCCCGGCATTCCCAGTGCCCGGCATTCCCAGTGCCCGGCATTCCCCGTGCCTGGCATTCCCAGTGCCCGGCATTCCCCGTGCCCTGCATTCCCCGTGCCCGGCATTCCCAGAGCCCTGCATTCCCCGTGCCCGGCATTCCCAGTGCCCGGCATTCCCCGTGCCTGGCATTCCCAGTGCCCGGCATTCCCCGTGCCCTGCATTCCCCGTGCCCGGCATTCCCAGAGCCCTGCATTCCCCGTGCCCTGCATTCCCAGTGCCCTGCATTCCCCGTGCCCTGCATTCCCAGTGCCCTGCATTCCCAGTGCCCGGCATTCCCCGTGCCCAGCATTCCCCGTGCCCGGCATTCCCAGTGCCCTGCATTCCCCGTGCTTGGGATTCCCCGTGCCCGGCATTCCCAGTGCCCTGCATTCCCAGTGCCCGGCATTCCCCGTGCCTGGCATTCCCAGTGCCCTGCATTCCCCGTGCTTGGGATTCCCCGTGCCCGGCATTCCCCGTGCCCGGCATTCCCAGTGCCCTGCACACCGCAGCTCTCTGCAAGTGCTGCTGCCCGGGGCTTCGCTGCCAGGGAGGAGGGAGCAGCACGGGCCCAGGGATGTCCTGCAGCCACATCCTGCCTTTGTCCGCACCCTCGAGCAGCCGCAGCCAGGGCCTTTCCTCTAATTTGTCTTGTTAATCGGGAACAGCACACTGATCAGTCATGGTGAGAGCTGGAATAATTGCAGACTCAAAATAGCACCGATTTAAATCTTTCAGATGATAATCTCTTGCCTCGGAAATGCTCGTGCTTAGCAGCACTGGCAAACCTCTTCCCAGGAATGCCATGCAGGAGGAGAGGGCAGGCGAGGGCAGGCCAGTGAGGCACGCTGGCATCCCCAGCTGGGGTGGGGACCCCAAAGCCCCGCTCCCCACAGAGCCCCGGGTGGGATACCCAGCCCTGAGCTGCCCACGGGGGCTCTGGGAAGCGCCGTGCTCAAGCAGATGTCGTGAGCAGCAGCTCTGGGGGCACCTGGATCCCTCTGTGCCACATCCCCAGCACCGTGCCCACCCTCGCCTGCAGAGCTGCCTCCAGAACAGGCCCCCTCTCCCATCCACAGCGCCAACATCTCCTGCAGGATCTATATCTTTCCATAGGCAGTTTGTTTCATCACAGTAACATAATAATGTGCTGAGAAGAGCTCATAGTTGTGAATTAATGCTTAAAAGCTCTCACTTTTGGGTTGTTGAAATGAATGTTAATTTGACAAATGGCAGCCATTGGGATGGAGGCAGCATTAACATGGAAATCAGAGTTAACCTCCAGCGGGGCAGGCGCAAGGTGAGAGGAGCAGCCGTGGCAGCCGCTGTAGTTTTTCACCTGATGCTCACACTGTAAATACTGCCAGTGCCCGATCTATTTATAGAACTAATTTAAAGGCTAGTTCAGGGAAATCTGAATGACATCTCCTTAAGAGAGGCAATCGTGGGGTATCTTGGAATATGTCAGGCAGCTCTCTTGCTTTCTCTCTCAAAAATACTCATATGTCCACTAAATCAATTTGCTTTTCTCTTGTAACTGCATTTGCAGGGCCATTCTTTTCCATTTTCTGTCACTGTCAGACGCTAATTCATGTCACTCTGCTGTTCACGAGGGCCAGAGCCTGCCCCTCTGCACGTCACCAGCACAGCTCCCCCGTCCCTCCTGAACCTGTACCCAGGCTGGAGGGGCCCAAGGGGCTCAGGCTTCTCACTAGGGCTGAGGGTCACACTCCAGGGTGCTGCTCTGTTCCTCTGGGTCTGGACATGAACCTTTGCAGAAGCAAAGTGCTCCTCCATGAGCCAGTGCATCTCCAGGTTATCTTCTGTGGGGTGGGGTGATCATAACGATTTCCACCTTTTTTTTTAAATTTTTTTTTATTATTTACCTTGTTTTCCTTTGGTTTTCACTTATGAGAAAGGATGAAAATTTTCAAAAGGCCAAAAGAATGCAATGCCAAAACTCTGTGTCCTGGGAGCAATTAGAGCAGAAAATCCAGGGGAAAGAATTCTGAGCTTAGGGCAGTGGCTCTTGAATGAAGAGAGATCTGCTAACACTGCACACCTGAGTGACCCCTGTGCAGGTGCATTTTACTGGGTAACTGACCATGGAAACACAGCTCCAGCAGTCACTGACCCCTTCCAGGAGAGAACACTTACTGTGGCCCTGACCAAACAAGGAGAGCAGTCCCCCTCAGTCCTCTCCACCTCTGGATTCTTCAGATGGTGTTTCTAAAAGCGAGGTGGAGAGGAGGCTGCAGACCAGAGGATTTCAACCCAAACCCTGCAGCTTTAGTTTTGCAAATTATTTCATGTTTTGGAATGTTCCTTATATCTCTGTACATAAATATTCAGCCTTGCAGCTGGGAAACTTCTTTCCAAGTTGATTTTATCAGGTTCAAGTACAAATTTTCAGTTAAAAACCTTCTTTCCTTGACTCTTAATTGTTCCTGGCCAACAAATGGAAAAGAGGAAAAGGGAGTGAATTACATGATGCGTCCCTTTTTGTTTATTAAGAACTTCTTTCCAGTGTCTGATTCTTACGGAAATATGGTTTCAATTTTCTCTTTGAATTGTGGATCAAGAAATGTTGCCAGTGCATATTTTTCTCTGTCAAAATTTCATTTAATCTGTGGTCTGTAGATGTCTTGAGAGCCATGTCTCCTTGCTGGGTTATTACTGTGTGTGCCTCTTGTCATGTTAGTTTTCCATTGGAATCACATTTGTTCTGGAAAGGCACCATAAGAAGAAGTGACCAGCGCTGTCATTCCAGGTGCTTTGGAGGGACTCAGGCCCACGAGAGGTTTACACCACCTGGCTGCAGCAGGAGGGGACCCTTGCAGCCCCGAGCTGCAGCTCACAGCACCCTGCCACACAAACCAGGTGCAGCTGCAGCCGTGACTGCTCCCTGTGCTGCTGGGGCTCTCCTGCAGCATCCCAGGTTCTCAGAATATTGCTCTGTCCCAGCACTTCTCTTGCACTGTGAAATGATGCACTCCATTGCAGTTAGCTCTGCCTGTTTCAGACTTTCAAAGGATTAACTTTCACCATCTAAATGAGGAGAAAAGGGAAGAAATGCCTCACAGCCTCTCCTCACCCCCTGAAAAGAGTTTTTTCTGATGGAACTGGAATGCTGGAAATAATCCAGAGGAATTCAGAAAATGAACCTGTCAGAAGAATATTTTAATAAACCCCCCTTTTCAACTGCAGTATCAGCAGAGCTCTCACCCCTGCTCTGCCAGCTGCAGACAGCCCAGGCAGCATCAGGGAGCAGAGCTGGATGAGGGGCTGGAGCTGCAGCGCTGCTGGGTCCAGAGCAGCTGGACCTCTGTCCCTGGAGGTTCCAGCTCTGCCTCTCAGGGCCTTGCAGGTCTGTCCCCGGGCACCCTCCTGTTACTCTGTCACTCCTGTCACTGCACAGCTCCCTGAGAGAAGGCTGGAGCAAGGTGGGTGATCGGGCAAAGGCTGGACTCGATGATCTTGGAGGTCTCTTCTAACCTTTCTGATTCTGTGTGGAAAGGGGTGGGGACACAGCTGGAGCTCCCCTGGCACCACATCACATCAGGGGAGCTGTTCTGGGTGGGTGCAAGAGGATCCACCATGCCACTCCCTCCCAGCATTTCCTCACCTGTGCCTGGCCAGCCATGGCATAAATTAAAGGGGAGCATCTTGAAGGAGGCTTTAATCAAAAGTTGGAAGTTGCAGGCAGCATGTCACAGTTCCTCATCAGGGTGCCATTATAATGCTCTGTAATTGGAAAGACGTTAATATTGACAGTGTTGTGAAGAATGTCCTGCTTCTCCCTGCATGCGTGGATTTGATAGAGTTGAATAATAGAACAGATATGATGGATTAGAAAAATTCCCCAGTTAAGGTCCCTAATTATAGAGTTTTACCTGCCCAATTAAAGTGGAGTACTTGAGAGGAAACTAGACACCAACTCTCTCCAGGCACCTGAATGCTCTGGGAAGCCTGAGCAGCTATGACAGTGCTGGACTTGAGGATTACTGGAATTCTTTCCTTCTTGATGTCTGTACAGTGTGGAGCTAAAATCCAGCCAGAGGCTGAGCACCTCTAAATCTTGCAGATCCACAGGCTCTGAGCTGCACGGCCATTCTGTGCTGCCTGGATGTGGATTCCAGAGCAGGAGCCAGCCCAGTCCCCACCAGGCCACAGTCCATGACCTTTGCCTGGATTTAACAAATCTGAGCCCCCTCGGCCACGTGGCTGCCCCGCTGCCTGTCCCTCTGTGCCCATGATGGGCTGGAACCTCAGCAAGGCAGCCAGAGTGTGTCCTGCCTGCTCTTGGGGCACCTGGGACTTTGGGGCTCCAGTGCAGACCCCGAGCCACCCCAAAATCTTGGAAATCCAGGCCTGTGGGACAGAGGAATGTTTTTAAGTAAATAATAATTTGGCTGTCTGCAGCCAAAGGATGAATCATGGTAGGTTTCCTTTAACCGTCTTAAAAAACAAAGGCAGTGTTGGTCCTGGAGTGGCTGATGAGTGACACCTGTGGTGTGTGTGGTGGCACCTGTCCCCCTGGAAGGGCAGGCGTGGTGGCACAGGGCCTGCTCACCCCTCCCAGGAGGAACAGCCGGCTTCCCGCTGCTGAGGACATCTTAGCATCCAAGTCTCCCTCTAACCCCTCCCTGTAGTAGTGGGACAATTATCCCATAAATTCTGAAATAAATGTTCTGCTGGGGCTCTGGAGTCTGTTTACCCGAGGTGTGCTTTCTTCTCCAGAGATATTCCTGCTGGCTGCTGAGGGATGCAGACATGCCGGTGCTTTTTTCTTTGCCCCTGCCTCCCTTTCATCTGCTCCCGTGATGAATTGTAGGGGAGAACTACCCAAGCCTGTCTGTTTTGGCTTAGATCAGCTTTTCTTCTCATTATAATTTAAGTCTTTAAGAGTCTTCAGCAGGAGCCTGTAAAAGTCAGATCACTCACTGCTGTTGACGCCGTGTGTTTCATGGCCACTCGGGCCGTGATTCATGCGGGGCTCCTTTGTGCCGCAGAACAATGGCTTTGTGCCGGGCTGGCGCCCGCGCTGGCACACGAGGGGTTAACCACAAAATCCTGTAAGAGCTGAAAACTATGGATTGAGCAAAATCTCCCTGTCAGCTCTCTGTGATTTTGCTGAGAGCACTTGGACATGCTGGCATTGGATTTACAAATTGAAAATCATTAATAATTCTAACCAGGCTGTGATAAATCTGAGATCAGTCTCGATGAACCTGGACACCATTTCATAAATCAAAAAGATTACTTAGGAATTTTTTAAAATCTGACGTCAAAATGTCATGGTTACTAATGGTTTTTGTAGATCTCTTACAGTGATATATCATTTATCTACGCTACATCTAAAATGTGACACCAGGGCAGAAATGTGATGTCTTTAATATCATGAATACATTTTATCCCATAATAAAGGTATTAACAACTTCTTGCTGTGAATTGTACTTGAAGTTCTGTGCCTGATTTAGTGCTATTGTTATATTGACTGGTTTTCCCCCAAATATGTGCAGACAAACTGTTGCTCACTTTTGTGGTGACGGGCTGAGGCCCCAGCGAAGCAGAGGAGGTGGTGGCTCTGTCCTGGCTGGCACCCTGGTCCCCTCCTCCCTGCTGCCCAGGCACCCCAGGGAGAGCAGGGACAGCAAATGCCGGAGTGGAGCCAACTCACACATGGCTCCCAGCACAGGAGCTTGGTTCATAGCGGCTCGAACAGAATTTCCTCACTCATTTTAGACTGAGAAAAGTTTACAAGACTTATGGAATAAAATCCCAGCAAATACCCTTCAAACGGCTCCTTTAACTGATTAAGGAGGTTAATGCTAACAAATATCACTGAAGAAGAAGGTGAGGTCTAAGCCAAGGGAAGAAGCTGCCTCTGTGCCACGGCCCTGGCTGTGGAATTGAGCACGAGTTATTTAGCACAGGCTGCTTTGGATGCTCTCCTTGGTGAAGGGTGGCTCATGCTCTGGGATGGCTTTGTGTTTCATGCCACATGTTGTGGCTCCTCAGCTCTGGGGCACAACCCAAAGCCTTGGGGTGCTGGAAGGTCTGCTGGCAGCAAGTGGCAGCTGAAGGGCCAGGTCCAAACCCATCTGAGCACATATGAGCCTGGTCTGGCACCTCAGAAACCATTAAAACATCAACACTCAGTGTCCAAAGGAGGCCTAACAAACAGTGAGGACACGTGTCTCATTTTGGATCAGCTCTTTCTGTGCTCCCAGCACACCGTGGTGGTGTGCAGAGCATCCACATCCTGGGCTGGCTCTGCTCCCGGCTCTGTTGCCTCTCCCATGGAATCCACAGTGTGTGCTGGCACAGGGAACACACCTGCCAGGGATGCTGTGGCACAGCACAGTGCAGCTTCCTGCAAAGGATTCTTTTGTGTTATAAACGACTTTTGCAGATTTTGCTATAAAATGTTACATGGCTTTCGTGCATCCTTATTTTAAAAAATGAATGGTTCAGCTGTTAAAATTTAAAGCATTGTTCCCAGTCTCCTCCCAGAGAGTTGGGAAGGTGCTGCAGGAGCACAGAGTTGGCACTGCTCTGGCAGAGTTAAGGAGCTATCAGAGCCCAACAGGGAGTGGAGGAATTTAGAGCAGAGCTTTATGGGGAGAGATTACATTCAGAGGTGAACAAATGGTGGTACCAAGACTATGCAAAGCAAGTGACAAAATGTAAAAATCCTCCCTGCATTTTGAAGGAAAATATATCTTTCTTTCTGAGTGGTTCCCATGAAAAATAGGCTTTTTTATTTCCTTTTTTCATGCTAGGAAATTAATATTTGCCTTTCAAAAAGATTTGGTGAAGGTTTGCGTGAAGGTCATTAGCAATCTCGCTGGGGAATAAAGAAGGGAGTGATTGAGATCTGCATGGGCTTGGGACTCATTTGTGGCTTTGCTTTACACATAACATTTTTATTAAGAAAATAATACTTTGGGGCTGGTAATTGTGTTGCCAGCTGGGCCAGGGAGGGGAGAGGAGAAAAGCAGAGCACTGAAACCTACTATTTATGTCCCTGCTAGGTACAATTCCAGGCAGGTATATGTATGGTAAATCTCCTTGAGCTGTCCCCAAAGTCACCCTGAAGTGCCGCAGCTCTTCCTGGTGTGGAGCGTGCTCCGCCAGGGCTGTGGGATGTGCAGGAGGAGGTGGCACAGACGGTGCCATGGGGGCACAGATGGTGGCACAGGGTGACCAGGGGCACAGAGAGTGGCACAGGGTGACCAGGGGCACAGGGTGACCGGGGACACCGTGGCACGGCGGCAGCTGAGGTGCCAACTTGTACAGCAGCTGGGGACAGCCCAGAAACCTCCATCCTCGGCAAGGGGACAAAGACTCCAGGAGCTCTGGAAGCACCAGGCACTTTCTCAGCAGCCTTTGTCTATCAGGTAGCAGGGTCACCTGTTCCTGTTCCATTTAACCCACAAAGCCCATGGTTAGGATTCAAGTTGTGAGCCCCTGGTGTTCCTTCCAAAGCATCCAAAAAATTAGCATAGCACAGAGCAGATAGAATCTGAAGTTGGCTTGTAAAATCTTTTGGAAGGATCATTAAGGGTATTTCATTATCTCCATATTGCCAAGGTCAGGCTGCCCATATTTCCTCTTTAGTGCTGCGATGGGAATATGCTGCGACTGTGGTATAATAGACCAGAAAATGTCCACACTGGGAATGATGGTAAATCAATAAAAACTCATCAATATAACTCCCACTTTCCCAAGGTACTGCAAACAGCCTCAAGTTTGTAATTTACTTACGAATCTTCACCTTTTTCCCAACATTTTTTACACCAACTTCTGAACTTTTTGTCTGTGTAAAATCTTTATGAGAGACAATATATATAAGGGATAAAATGCTTTATTGAAAAGATTATTGATTTTTTCAGCCAAGCTGCTTGTACAGCAGTTCCAAGCTGCTGTCCCAGCAGGGAGAGCTCAGAGTGAGAGGGGCTGAGGTGGGAAGTGAGCAGGTGTGGACATGGCTCCCTGTGGCACTGCTGGGGCTCACAGGTGTGCCTCATATCCAAACTGCACTTTGGCTCTTGAGGAGCCTCCATAAAGCTTCAAGGAAATGAAAGCTGTAGGGTGGTTGCTCCTTCTTTCTCCAGAACACGTTGTTTACTCTTCTCCCCTTCCCTTCCCTTCCCTTCCCTTCCCTTCCCTTCCCTTCCCTTCCCTTCCCTTCCCTTCCCTTCCCTTCCCTTCCCTTCCCTTCCCTTCCCTTCCCTTCCCTTCCCTTCCCTTCCCTTCCCTGCCCTTCCCTGCCCTTCCCTGCCCTTCCCTGCCCTTCCCTGCCCTTCCCTGCCCTTCCCTGCCCTTCCCTGCCCTTCCCTGCCCTGCCCTTCCCTGCCCTGCCCTTCCCTTCCCTTCCCTGCCCTGCCCTGCCCTGCCCTTCCCTGCCCTGCCCTTCCCTGCCCTGCCCTGCCCTGCCCTGCCCTTGCCCTGCCCTTCCCCTCCCCCTCCTCTTCCCCTTTCTTCTTCCATTTCTCGATCTTTTCACTCACCTACTTTCCTCCCTTTTTTCTACTCTCCACTTAACTTTGGAGGAGACAACCTAAAAAGCATAACTACACAATATCTTTTTTGAGGCTGACAAAGGGACAAGCTCACCATGCAGCACATCCTGCCCTGGCAGCTGGACAATGGCCCCTGGCCCCTCCCCAGTGCCCCCAGACCCCCCTGGACACGGGCTCAGGGCTCCTGAGGTGCTGGTGTCTCAGCTGGAGACAGGAGGCTGCAGCACACACCATCCATTCTGCTTTGGAGAGTGCTGAATCCTTTATTATAAGCCAACCACTGAAATAAAACCAATCCCATTTTATTAAAAGCCCAAAGACACAATTAGATCACGCAGATTATGCAAATGATGTGCAGCCCTCTGACTGCTGGCAATTTGCTGTGCAGCCCTCTGTGCTGCAGTGCCCGGGAGCCCCGGCTGAGCCCCTGCCAGAGACCCTCACCCTGCTTGGGGACCCTGACCCGCTTGTGCAGCTCCAGAGCCTGCAGCCCTGATAAATATTCCACAAAATATGAACAGCCTATTTTCTCTTGCTACTCTGACCTTTTCCCCAAGACATTAGAATGTGCTTTTTGCCAGGTACTGTGCACATATCCCCAGGGGTCAGGGACCTACAGGGCTCCATTAGCTGTCAGTGGGGTTTTTTTCCCTGATGTCAGAGTTTACCCCTAGCTAAGCTAATGCATTGAAGAGAGTCTTGGCAGGGGCAATAGACATCGTGTCACCGAGGGCATAAAGGCCAAGGAGTGGGTGAAAAAACCTGGTGGTGGAGCTTAATCAGCAAGTAAAGACATGAAGCCAGACTGTATTTGATAAGAGGAACCCTACAGACACCTTGTGCAAACAGCAGCGGCTGCTTTCCCTCCCCTCTTTGGCCCTGTTGCCCAGAGATGAAGTCCAGAGAGCAGAGGCTGCTGCTGGCAGTCCTTGCCCAGGACAGGGAGAGCACCCAGAGCAGGCACCCAGAGCCACATCCCTGCAGAGAGCACCCAGCTCCCGGCTTTGGGGCTGCTTGCAGTGCTCAGGCACTCCTTGGGGGGGATAAGTGCCTTCTCTCATTCTGTCCTCTATTTTCTCATTTTTGACTTTTATGGTTTTTCATTTACAAGTCTAATCAGAGAGAGGCAGCAGGATGGAATAGTGCAATCATTCAACATAGATTAACAATTGCATCAATGGCCTACAAGTGTTTGCAGCATCCCCCAGCCAGCTCCTCCAGCCAGCAAAGACTCCGGGAGATAAAAGCAGGAAGGAGCTGGAATGCAAAGGTATGGTGGCCCCAGGTGAGCATACCTGCCTTCCAATGGACTAGCATTCCCCCAGGAGTTCCCCTTGCAGGAAGTTCTCAGCAGAAGCAAGGGAAGCATCTCATTTAATTTGCTTTCAAACAAGTTTACGTGCTGCCGCCACTGTGACCCCAGCCCAGCTCTGCTGGGTGCCACCAGCCAGATCCACCACAGCTGGGTACCCTGGTGCATCCTGAGCAGGCACAGCCCTGAGCTGGGATGTCCTGTCCCAGTACACTCTTGGGAATGCTATTCTCAGCTCTACAACTACAGTCCAGGGTTTAAGCTCCAAAGCCAAGTTTTTGCAAGAAATAAGCAATGAAGTTGATTATATTGGTAAGAACACAAGTCACCATTTGAGTGTGCAAATCCCTGCCAGTGAGAACATCACATGCAAATGAGGGAGTGATTTCAACCCACTGCAGAAGTAATTAAGGGCACAATTAATCAAAGCATGGAAAACCTGTTTTTAAAAAAAATTTTTTAAGTACTTGTGCAAGCACTGTGTTGAATCAAGACACCCACACTGGTGTCACCCTGTCCCACAGGGCTGGCACAGCCGTGTGCACAGCACGAGGTGAGCTCCCAGCACAGCACCCGTCCCTGCCATCGCTGCTGGCCCGCGGTGCCTCTGCCTGTCCTGCCAGCTCACCCCTCCCTGCTCCTGACTCAAACTGGCTTTTAAGCCTAACAGGCTACAACTGGATTTTTAAGAGCAGTCTGAAGTTAAAAATAGTTGACATTTTGGAAGTGACTGCAAGGTAAAATTCAGGCTTCCACTAGGTTTATAGCCATCGGAAAGGGTTTTGACTACAGAAGTGTGCAAAACATGATTGCTGCTAAAGACCACAGCTGAAAAAATGCCACATGTTTATAACTGCTGTATACAAAATCAAATGCAATAGATTTACTATCAAGTGAAGAATAGATTGGCAAACATGGTAAATCACATTCCCCTGTGAAGTTTATTAAGCTTCAAGGCAGTCTGGGAGACAGAAGGCCGAAGTGAGGGGAAATTCTGAGCGTTCCACCTTTGTCTTCCATGTAATTTTAAACTTCTGTCACCCCAAAAGGGGCAAGTGATGATACCTGAATGCCCACAGACATGCAGCTCCATGACACAACTCCCTGCATCCAGCCCGTAACTCACCAGCTTTAACCCTCCTCTGAAATGACATCTATATAAATATTGTTAATAGCACTAACATAATGTTAAGTCAGGTTTTACTGGACTCCCTCATACACCCTTTGGATTTATTAGCTATAGGATTTGAAGTAAATTTTTATTAGCCCAAGTTAAACCCAGCTACCATGGGCTTGGCTTTTGGGCTTTCTTTACCCCATCTTTCTTCCTTTATTTGAGCTTGGGCCCCCTTTTCGCAGCCCAGTGCTTCCTCCCTCAGACAGAAACATCCTCGGATAAATCTTACCGAATGAAATATTTATTAATTTTCCTAACCGATGTTGATCTCATAAATTACCAAGACTTTTTCATGAAATGGTTATTAACATCCATGGCTGTATGTTAATGGCTTATTGACCAAATATGGGATAATTAGACCCTAGAAGCACTGGCCACTGTGATCTATGAGAAGCAAATTTGGCCCTTATTACACCAATGACCTACTTAATATCTACTGATGAATTTAAGGTAGAATCCCAGGCAGAATTTGTTTCAAGGAGCTGCCCTCCAACTAACGAGCAGAAAGATTCTTGTATAAAATCTATTGATCCAGAAAAAAAATATGAAAAAAATCATTTTTTTTGTAACTGATGATTAATTGGCTAAATTCATTGTAGACTGAGATGCACCAAGAAAACACCAGATACCTCCTGGGATTAACTGAACAATAAGTCCATTTGACTAGAGGGCCCTGTCTTCCAGCTTTGAAAGATTTAGGTCCTAATTTAAACTGTGAAGATTTATACTAATATTTCTAAAGAATTTAAATATTTATCCATGCTGCAGTGCCAGGAACAGCTGTTTAAACCTGGTGCAAACAAGTGACTTGTGCTTGGTTTCAGTTCTAAGCTGCCTGGTGCCCAAAGAGCCCCCTGCCCCATCATCTCATAATATTTTGCATCAAATTAAAGATAAGATAAAGGGAGTCAAAGCTAGAAAGGAAGGAATACAATTTGAAGCACTCAAGCTGTAGCCTCCTTGTAGGCAGAGTGCACAGGTCAGAATGCAGTTCAGGAGTTATTCTGGGGCTGTTTTTGTGAGCACAAAAACCTCCTCAGGTGATCCAGCAAACTGCCTGGCACCACGGTCCTTTGGCCTGGAAATGCACACACCTGGAACAGGCACAGACACAGCTCAGGCAGTGAGGACTGAGTTAAAAGCATTAATGCTTTTGATCCATAGAAATGCAGATGAAGTGAGGGCAGAGTTTGGGTGGAGTGGCTGACTGGGTGCTCCCACCACGCTCCCCTTCCCAGCCATGGCTCCAGCTGCTCCAAGCCCTGCTCTGGTTGCTCCTCCCTGCTCCAGCAGCTCCTTTCCCAGCCTGGAGTGGCACAAATGAGGAGAGATTGGTTTGTCAGGTCACAGCAGAGATCCTGTAACACCACTGATGAAGGAGAGGAAACAATTTATTGCCCCAAATAAATGTTATAGTACCAATATCACCACTTCTTCTCCCACTCACTTTAACTTTTAGGTTCTGCACAACTGCTAACAGTGATTTTAAACTCTTTCTTCTGCCAGATTCATCTTCTCTGTGAGCAGGGGTATACCCAGAATGGATTAGCTGGTGGCTGCAAGCAGGAGTGCTGCAGGTTCTCACAATACAGATCTTTCCAAGCTACTGGACACTACAACAAGGAATGTTAACCTCTAGTGCATTTTTTAAAAATTAGAAAAAAAAAAAAAAAAACCACCAAAAAATCTTCCACAGCAGTTTCCCCACCCAGGTGGCACAAAGCAGATCTCCCTGGGGCCAGGCCAGGCTCGGGCTCCTGGCTAAGGCTGGGCTGGGCTGGTGTGCCTGTGGGACCCTGCAGACCCCACACCAGGAGCCCCTGGAGCTCAGATACGCAGGTTCCTGCAGCAGCACATCCCTGCAGATAAAATCAATCCAGTAATAAATATGGAGTGCAGGAGTTGACTGCAAGGAGTAATTCACAACAGCTCTTGTACCTCTCCAATTCACTCTATGGGAGAGACAGCCTGGAGGCAGACAGGGGAGATATTAGCAGGTGAAATGAGAAGGAAGTTTCCCAAACTAAGTTGAGGACAAGTCTTGAAGGCTAATGAAGGGACAGAGGGACAAAGGAAAAACACCACCAGAGCTGCTGTTCTTCCTCCCTCCACCTCTTCCTCAGCTGCAGGAGGAACAGAGCTAGCCCCTTGACCGGTGGACTTTTAACAACTCCCCCTCTCCCAGACTGCTGACCTGAGTCAGGTGAAGCTGCAGGACAAGGGATGACAATCTCTGGGGAGGAGAAGAAAGAGGGAGAAGAGGAAGAAGAGATGGTGGAGGAGGAGATGGCAGTGGCTGCTGAAGTGTAGCCCAGGTACAGCCAAAACACCAAATGCGGTGAGAGCACAACCTGTGGACTTGCTCCAGCCCAGGCCTGAGTCTTCCAATGCCAAGGTCAACAGGGACTAAAAATGTTGAAATCTGGTCCCAGAGCAGCACGAGGCCGTCCCAGGACCAGCCCTGGAGCTGTATCACCAGCCAGCAACACCTGCGGTTAAAAATGAAACACAAAGAAAAGAGAAACAGCTTCCTTTCCAGTGTCTACTGAATTCAAAAGGAAAATGCTGTAGATCTTCCTTGTTTCTCACAAAAATGGTGTCACTTCTGGAATGAATCACCTAGCTGTGCTGAGCGCTGCGTTCCAGAGAAATTCTCCCTCCCTGCCTCTCCCTGTGCCTGCCTCCTCTCCCACCCAAAATCCACTCTTGCCTCTCATGGGTGTTAGAAAGAATAGGTGCAGATTTTAACCTCTATAACAGACACTAAAGCACATATATTTGTTTTCCTCTGTGCTGGGAAAATGTCCCCAAGGAAGCATGTTAAATTTGGGTTTTAAAAGCACCAATTTAGCTATTATGAGTTTTCTATGCTTTTTCTATTCAGGGAATGTTTGGCTTGAACACAGTACAGAGAAGAAATAAGATCAGCTCAACTGTTTTAAAGCTGATTGACACCTTGGGTTTTTTCCCTTGCAATCTGAAGTGAAAGAAAAAAATATAAAGGGAACCAGACACTCATTTAAAAGAAATTATTTCCTTGCCTACAGTCCCTGATCAGGGCTGCCTGTGCGGGGAGAATGAGATCTCATAAAAACCCTTTTGTGGGCTCTTTTTCACATCATTTTGGTTCAGGTTTTGGTGGCAGATGAACTGTATTTCATCCGAGTTTAAAGGAAATTCAAAGTGAAGTTAAGGAAGTTGCTGTAAATGAGAAAAAAAATTCCCAACAAACCCTTTCATTCTAGCTTAACATATCAGCCAAACCAGGAAACAGCTGTAGCAGAAATATTGTTTTTAATAATCGGAGAAGCAGCGGAGCCGCAGCTTTTGTTGGAACAGTGACCCCCAATGGTGAGAGCGGCGCGGCCGTGAGGAGACCCCGGCCGGGCTGCGGGGGATGCTCTCCTGCAATCCTGCCCTGCCAGGCTGCCCCCATCCCACAGCCTCCCTGGCGTGGGACCCTGGCTGCGGGCACCACGGCCGGCAGCTTGGCCCTGTGCCCCGCAGAGTGACCCCTCTGGGGCAGGGGGTCCCAGGGGAGTGACCCCTCTGGGGCAGGGGGTCCCTGGGGAGTGACCCCTCTGGAGCAGGGGGTCCCTGGGGAGTGACCCCTCTGGGGCAGGGGGTCCCTGGGGAGTGACCCCTCTGGGGCAGGGGGTCCCAGGGGAGTGACCCCTCTGGGGCAGGGGGTCCCAGGGGAGTGACCCCTCTGGAGCAGGGGGTCCCTGGGGAGTGACCTTGCTGATGAAGGGGCAGCAAGGGGTCAGAGGTATCCCTGTCCCCAGCCACCATGGGAGGCTGAGGGGGCCTGGCAGGAGTGGGGACCATGGTGGCTGATGGCCAGTGTGGGGTGGGTGGGAGAACCCTGGGTGTCTCCTGGCACAGAGGCTCTGCAGGGGCCACAGCCCGGGGTCCCAGCACTGTCCAGAGTGAGGTTTCCTGCTGGTGGGTACAGGGAGCACCCGCTCCTGGGGCAGGGAAACGCGCGCTGGGCAGACACAGGGGCATTCTGCACCTGCTGGGCAGGCTCGGGTGGCCAGCGAGGGCAGGGGCCATCGAGGGGCTGTCACCTGCCAGGGCAGACAAGATGGGCCACGGTGCTGCCACGGCCGCGCCAGGAGCCGCCGGGCCTGCCCTGGCTCCGCAGGACTGGAAGAGCGGTAGGTGCAAGATATTCCTGTTCTTTCTGGTCAGTACTCATGGCCTCGTGGTTGAACGGTTTGTTTATCCTGACAGAATGTCACCCGGCTTGGCTTTGATTTTGCAAATAATCCACCTCCAGCTATGAATGCTCTCACTCCAAGATAGCCGTAACTTCTGCACCGCCACGGGGCATGGCGTGATTTCATGATGGCTAAGGGGACATGAAAGGATTTTTGCCCTTGTCCTTCTCCCTCGATTTGAGAAGTAAACAATAAAGTTTAAGCCTTCCCAGAGAAAATTTGTAAAAATGTGAGAAGACAGTTCAGACCAAATAATTATCCATAATCAATACAGTTAAAGTCAATGGACTCTGTGCGTCCTTTTCTAATAGACTTTTTTTCTGGACTGTACCTTGACAGTTTATTTAGAAATATGAACTTGGTAAGGAATGGCTATTTGACTATGTAATCTTGTTAAACTCATAAATTCAGTTGGTCTGAAGTCTATATCATTGAAGTCAGCTGGAACTAAATGTTTTGATAGCTAAAAAATGGTTCATTGAAGAAAATTCTGAAATAATGGGACTAATAAGTTGCCAAAAGAACTGTTTGCGAGTGCCTAAGCGAAATTATCATAAGGCAAGGGGAAAAATTTTTGACCCACATCTTAAATTCTTGCTTAGTCAAGTTATGCAGGCAAATAGATTGTAAAATGGGACATGTTTATAAAATAAAGCTGATTAGTGATGTTGGTGTCTTATACAACCTACATCCAGCATTAAATCAGATTAATTTATAGGTGATTTTGTTGATGAGCACAAACTGATGCTCCCATGGTGTGAATTTCAATAACTTGCTTTCCTCTTTGGAATCCATAATTCTATTATTTGAGACACTTCATTGTTATAGATAACACATTTTAAGTGTTATTATTTATGCTGTTTCATCTTGTCACTTAGGTTCTTGCTCAAGTTCATTAATGTATTGTGCTCCTCTCTGTACAAGAGGGTGCAGGGAGAGCAATTGATTTTAAGTCCCCGTAATGACTGATGATATCACACGTTTACCACTGTGACACTGCGGACGAAATGCTAATGCTGCACAGATAAACATGATGTCATTTTATGCAATTAAACACTTCATATACACCAGGTAATGATTTGGTAAGCTTTGCACATGCAAGCAGTGGCTTTTAATCTTATTAGCAGGGGTAGGATGATGCCACAAGCGATGTACACATACCCAGTCTGTACCAATAAAAACCTCCTTTACAGGCTTGGGTCATTCTGCTGTGATAGGATGGAGGTGCCAAAAATACATCCTGGGCAGCTTTTGTAGGATCTAGGAAGAGATGTCAGATTCAGACCAGCCTGAAAGCAACCAAGTGAAGGGTTCCTTACATACCCTAGCTCTTTTCCCGGGCTGCGGTTGCAGCAGAGGGGAGGTTACTCAGGGCAGGCACAGACTGCTCTCTGGAGCCACTGGGCTCTCGGCTTCTCGTTACCTGGTGTCCCACAGCCTTCTCTGAACCTCTCTGGCCCTTCTTGTGGCTAGTGAGCACCTGTCTGTGGCCACTGCTGGATGGCCACCACAGCCACGCTGCTGATTTAGGATGAGTGTGTCCTGTTCTTTGGGACGTGTCCCAAAAGTGCCCTCTGCTCTGCTGGAGCCACTGCAGTCTTTTCCCAGAGCCACGCAGCCTCTGCCCCTCTCTTAGCTCTGCTCTCCCTCCTTGCAGATGCTTTCCTTGGCCAGGAGCACTTGGCGTTTGCCTCAGCTCCACAGATGCGGCAGCAAATGGTATCCTTCCACAATAGTCAATATTTCCCAGCTTTGACAGATTAGCCAGAGTAATCACAGATTTTATGTGGCACAATTAACATATCTTTTCTTTACAGCTATTGCACATGAATTTGTCTGTGCTAAGCAAGGTCACACTGTGCTCTGGACCAGCAGCCTCTGAGGGCAGGTCCCAGACCTGCACCGTGGCCAGTGGGAGCCTCTGGCCAGCGGCTGCTCAGTGAGTGGCAGCAGGAGCCCCATGGTGAACTGGCTGTGGCACCAGCTTCTCCAGCACCCTGGCTGTCTCTTCCCCATGTTTTGTGGTTTGGAGGAGGTGTGGATTTTAAAGCCTGATCCTTGTACTGATGGAAAACAGAATTTCAATAGTCAAAAAGAGAATGGGCTGGGCACTGGGGAATGCCCAAGGCACCATCACAGTGGGCATGCTGTGACTGGGACTTGTGTTAATCAGCATGTGACATCTCAGAGCAAAGCTCCAAGAGCACAGAGGACAAGATTTCCAAAGCCCTCCCCAGATGCTGAAATAAAGTATTTGGCTTTGTAAAGAGAACAAAACAACACAACGATTTTGCCCAAATTTCTGGAGTCTCATAATCTTTGGAGAAGTGCTGCTGCTAGAGATGTTCCGGGCGAAGGTGGAGGTGAGGGAGCTGAGCAGAACACATTGCACAGAGCCCATTTTATTCAGCCCCTGTGCTCGGTCTCTGCAGGCACCCGTCCCCCTCTCCCTCCTGTGAACGATGCAGCTGCTCTCCCGTCTGCCCTCTCCGAGAGATCCCTCTGGCCCGCTGACCTCTGTCACGCTCGGCCCTTCCCGCTTCCCTGGAATCAATTATCTGCTCCACACCACTCCATATTCATGAGGCCTCCAACCATTTGACCTGCTGCCCCCGCTCCAGCCCGAGTGCTGCTTCCAGGCTTTGCTGAGGAATGGCTCTGCCTTCGTTAATCCTGCACGCAGGGGTCAGCCTGGCAGGGTGCTGGGGCCCCTGGGCATGGTTCCTGCTCCAGGATGTAGAGGTGGCTCCTCACTGAGCTGCTCCAGTGTGAGAGCAGAGGGGCTGGCTGTGACCCCACCAGGTGGAACTGGACTCAGGGGGCCATGGGCACCTTGGGTGGGACAGGGGATCCTGAGGATGAGCCAAAGGAGCTGAGTCCATTAGGAGCGCTGATAGAGCCAAGGACAGCAGTGGAGTCACGCCTTCCCAGCATGGGGACAGACGTGGCATCCCTGGCTGAACTGGACATGCCTTGGCCATGAGGCTCTGAGCCCCTGAGCTCTGCACAGGCTGGTGCTGCTCTGGGTGGTGTCCCAGAGCCTGGCTGCACCAGCACATGTCCCTGTGCCATGGCAGAGCTGAGCCTGGACCTCTGTCCTTCTCTGGATTCCTTTCCAAACAGCAGCACCAGGGTTCATGTTTGGATTTCATTTTGTCTCCTTTCCAAAGTCTCTGGGACATGCCTGGGTTAATATTATAGTTTATCAACAATCAGTGCTTAAGAGATAGGTTCTCTTTGGGTGATATTTAATGAGCTTCGAAATGAGAATATGGCTGGGCTGTTGTAGGAGACAGAAATGAGAATTTTAATGAGGGTATATGTTTAATAAAAGGTTAATAAATTTTAATTAAATTAAACCAATAGAATTCAATATTTGCTCAGCATATCAAAGTTCTGTTTGGCGTGGTGGTGTGTGAAATGCTGGCTCACACTCTGCTAACACAGGGGTCTGCCTCCCACTCCACCAGCCCTAGCATCTCAGGCATATGAAATCCTCTGGTTATGGAAAGGGACTATGGGAGATTTGAATTTGGGCATATTTTGCAGGTGAGTCATCACCAGAGGTATCATAGGGTCCTCCCTGGCTCATAGACCCCTGAGTGTGCTGGCAGCTCAACCATCTCTGTTGTGCCAGAGCAGCCTGGTGGCACTCAGGGCACTGTGTGGCCCCCAGGCTCCAAGTTCCCCTGTGTCAGGAACATTTGCTGCTCATCTGCTCCCTTGGAAGCCCCATGGGGTTTCATATACAGCAAGCCTTTCTTTAGTTTGATGGAGCCCTGGCCCAGGTGGCCCAGCTGGCTGAAGTGTCCTGGTGCCGTGGCTGGACCCAGGGGCAGCCTCAGCCCTGTGCCCTCAGGAGCTCCTGGGGACCTGGTGGCCCCACACGGGGCCCTCCCAAGAGCTCCTGGGCACAGTTCTGCCCAGAACAGCTGGCATGAGACATGGTGGGATTGGTTACAGGTCCTTGGGCCAGATGTGTGTCCCTGCAGTGGGTCACAGCTCCTCAGCCTGGGAGGGGCGGGAAGGGCAGGAGCCAGAGCCTGGCACAGCCTTCAGCACGGGCAGGGTGAGCAGCTGGTGCAGCACAGCCTGGCATGGCATGGAATGGCACAGCATGGTGTGACTCCAGCTGAAAGAGGAGGTTTAGATTATATGTCACAAAGAAGTTCCTCCCTGGGAGGGTGCTGAGGCACAGGGTGCCCAGAGCAGCTGTGGTTGCCCCTGGATCCCTGGCAGTGCCCAGGACCAGACTGGACACTGGGGCTGGGAGCAGCCTGGATCGGTGCCTGCCATGGCAGGGGTGGCACTGGATGATCTGCAAGGTCCCTTCCACCCCAAATCATTCCACGATTCTGTGATTCTGTGATGCAGCACAGCAGAACTGTGGCACAGGGCAGCCCCTGGTGCTCATGGTCCCCGGGCAGCAGGACACGGTGGCACAGAGAGCCCACGGCAAGTGAGAGACTGGGGACATGACAGGTTCCTCCCTTCCTGGGGGCTCTCAGCACAGCACCTCTGGTCCCAATCACTGCCATGAAAACACATGCTGGCATCTGCCAAATCTGAATCCAAATGGATTTGCAAGAGATGGAAAAGCTCAGGGTTTATTTCAGAGCAATGTGTGAGGATAAGGCCACAGATTTGTGCCAACTGCCAGTGCTGCTGAGGGAGCCCCTCACAGCTCTGCAGACTCCAGAGGAGAATTTGGGTTTGGACTCCTGGTGGCCACTACCCTCTCCCAGCACAGCGAGGGGACACGACAGGCAGGGAAATGGTTAAAAAATGTTATTAGAAGGCTTCACAGGCAATAAATGTATTTCTTCTAAAAGAACTGGAGGAATATTTGGATTATTACATTTATTAGACCGCTCAGCAAATGTGTTACACCCATATGACAAATAAATGTGATGGTTTCAGATTTCATTAGGCAGCCCCGGGCAGCGGCGCTTTGTCCCAGCCACAAATGAGCAGGGCCCTGTCACCATTCCTTAATGGTCATTTTTGCATCAGTAATAATGAATGTGCCCAGCGTGGCTGTGGCGGCCCCGAGCCCTCGCCGCAGCGCTGGCACTGCCCATGTCCAGGCACAGCCCCTCTGTCTGCAGAGTCCCCGGCCCTGTCGTAGCCCCAGCTCAAGAGGGGAAGGAAGAGGAAGGAGCTGTGGGCAGCCAGCACCATCCTCGCCAGCCTGGGTTGGGTTGGGGACAGATCCTCCCTGGTGACACTCCCCGTGCCGAGCCCTGGCTGAGCACTGCACTGTCTGGGGGAAGGAGCACGGTGCAGAGGGACAATAATTGCTTGCTTTTTTTTTTTTTTTTTTTTTTTTAACCAGTGTCAAAACCAATCTGAGCAGCGGACGCATATATTTAAATTAAAAGTAATTAAAAATGTGCTGCCAGAAAAACGCATGATGGATTCAATGTAAGAAAATGAAGTAATAAAATACTTTATGGATTAACTCATATCAGACTGTTTTGCAAATTTATTTTTCATTATGATACATCCATATCAGATAATGTCTGAATTTATTATGCTGCCTTCAGGCAGGCTGTGTCAGAAACCTCCCCAGCTCCATTTGGGCCTGGTGACTGGTGAGCAAGGTTTCTGTCATCATTTCTTAGTGGTCACTTCACCTCAGTAATAATGAACGAGTCAAGCAGGGCTGTTATTTTCTTTAATCTCTTCCCTCATATTAAAAAAATACAGCCAGCCACATCATTATTGCAGCAGGCCCAGAGGACTATTTCCAGGTCATTACTCCAGTTCGTCTGAGCGTCTCAAGGTCCTAAAGGGTTTGGGGTTATATGCAATAAGGCGTTCGTCGACAACATTTCCCCTGAGCCCTAGGTGTTAATGAGAAAGATTTTCCATGTGGCTGTTAACACTATGTGGTTTAAAAAGTCACAAAGAAAATGGGATTTCCTCCTCCAGCTTCTGTCTTATTGTGGATCTCCATGTTTGCAGACATGGGAGGACAGTTACCTCTCTAATTGCATGAATTCTAGAGGGGGAAATTTAACTGTGTGTAGGGTAGATTTCCACCAGCCAAGTTTGAAATTTTTTGGTTTATTTACTTTAAATTTTCACTACATTATTGTGACAGAATATTTTCTTCTCTCTATGGACAGAAGAAATGCAAACTGCAAAGCCACAGCCAGGCTAATGCCTTCAAAAATTCCATTTTTTGCCCAAGACAGTGTCCCGACTCTCTAATCTCATTTGGAAGAATATTTTTGTCTGCTCAGCATCTTCAGCTTTTTACCAAACCAGAGCCCACTATACTCATGCTATGATCTTAGAGCTGCTATGAATTTTAAAATGTGTAAAAATGACAGAATATTAACAAAAGCATTGATTTTCCTATTTACTTTTATGCATTTTATTAATTAGACCACTTTCAAGTGTAACCACTGTGTATTAAATTTACTCTGCAACGTTGGATATGAATCGCAAACAATAAACCAAATTGAATTCTTTACAAAACAGAAATTTAGAAGAAATGCAATTAAAATGCTGCCTGTTCTGTCAGGCAGTGGCTGCAAGCCCCAGCCCTGCAGCCATTCCTGGGCAGGGTTCGCTGGAGCTTCCCCCACCCAAGCCCTTTACAGAGCCCTGAACAAGCAGATAAAGCACTGAGAGGCAGAGAGATAATTTTAGGAATTCCATATCTGAGGACAGGTTTGGAGCAGTCATGCACTGTTATGTCAGCAATTTTTATAACAACCTACTCAAAGCACCTACTGTGATCCCTCATTTTCCAGACAAAAGGCTTGAAAGCGGCTTGCCCAGTCCTCAGAAAGGACATTTCACAAATTCTCTGAAAACCTTCCAGAGTTCAGTGGGAGCTGCTTTCAGGCTGCCTTTGCTCATACTCCAGTGCATTTTGCAGTGAAACTAATTCCAACTGTGGAGAGATGTTGGTGGATGGAGGCATCCCACATCCCAGAGATCTCACAGCCATTTGATCATTAATTTTTTTAGATCCTTTGGAATAGCTATATAATCCACCAGGAAAGCAATGGAGTGGGGCCTGTGCCTGGAACATGTGCAAAACTATGGGAATACTGAGTGTTCTGGGTGGGAAAAGCATCTTAATCCAGGTACTTAGCATTTCTGAATACAGATCAATTTTCCCCTTAACCTGTTCTTTAAAAGCTGTGCCACTGCATAAATCTAGTTATTAGCAAAACTTAGATGAGTGCAGAGGCATAAAAATATCTTGGTTCCCCAATGGGGATATTAGCATGTCCCTGCAGCAAGAGCATGCAGGTGGTTTAACTAGCATTTGTGAAGCTCTGGTGTTACATCTCTGAGGAATTCATAATTCTGCTCCCAGTGCTGGATGTGCCCAATCCAGGGTCAGCTGCTGCCTGCTGGCTGGAAGGAAAATCTTTGAGCAGATCCAGAGGCCTGAGGCTGAGCCCTCAGAGCCCCCAGCAAGGCTCTGGGTTCATGCTGAATCATTGAATCATCAAACACAGACTGGTTTGGACTGGAAGGACCATAAACCTGATCTCATGCTGTGGGCAGGGACTCCTTCCTGTGTCCCAGGCTGCTCCAAGCCCCATCCAGCCTGGCCTTGGGCCTTGGGCACTGCCAGGGTTCCAGGGGCAGCCACAGCTGTGCCAGGGCATGCTCCAAAAACTATTGCTCCAAAACCCCACGGGCTCTGTGCACACCTGGCCATGGCTGCATGTGGGGCCTGGGGCTTGCAGGATTTTAAAGGCCTCTCGATTTAGGGACTGACGTGACATCGAAGAGGTGCAGCTTGTCTGGGAAGTGCTGGGGTTACAGCCACAGCCGAGGGGTGAGCAGTGGCGGTGCCCAGGTACCCCTGGGCAGTGGGAACACCGTCCAAAGGCGCAGGGAATGCCCCATGGCTGTGGCCACGCTGAGGGGCAGCAGCCCCTCGTTCCCAGCAGCTCCTGGAACCGCAGCACAAAACCCACAAAACCAAAAGCCATGGACAGAAGGATCTGAGTGTCTGGCACGGGACCTGCCCGGCCAGCCAGGTCGGCAGTGCCAGGCAGCTCCCCAAGGCTCCCAGCCCTCACAGGAGGATTTAGAAGGACTCTGCAATCTGCAAATTCTAAAGAGCTGACGTAGACAGTTATTAAGGGCTGGTGGGTGATGGCTGCTTGCGGTGTTATTAAAGTGCTAAAAGATTATGTCTCTGATAGCTCTGTGCTTATAGTGTCCTTCATGGCCACTTCCACAGGGACGGAGGCAAGGAGAAAGGCAGAGGATCGATAAAAGGATATTACCACTGGGCCAATCCCAATAATAAGAGAGGTGATATATACACACCATTTAAATTGTCCAACACATTTAATGTTCATTAACACTAATTTTCACAGTGCTGGTGTTTAATGTATTATTGCAATGAAATTAATAAAAAAATACCCCACAGGAAATATAATTTAACTGTTTATAAACTTACCTTTTGATTGTCAATTTCCTGCCGAGCTCTGCTCCTGCATCAGCTTTTGCAGGAAACTGCAGCCCCAACAGCTGGGGGCCAGGGCTGGGGGGTCCCTGGAGTTCTGCACCCATGGCCCAGGCGTGGCACACGCCTGGCAGAAACGTCTGGGACAACCAGGGGCCCTTATGCCATTTTCCCTCCTTTTATATTTCCACCTTTTTTAGCAAGCTACTTCAGAATCCTCCCTTCTTCTTCTCCTTCAGAACTTCCTCAGCATCACATGGATGAATGTTCAGTAGCCTTGTGAAAAAATCTTGACTTCAAATGGGTTTGGTGTATGGGCATTTTTCACATAAAAGAGAAAAAAATCACCATGCAATAGTTTTGTTATTCTGCAGCAACTACTGGGGAATTACGTATTTATTTATCTCTTATGAAGCACAGGGAAATTGTATTTGGCCACAGTGTATAAATTGTGGCATAATTACCGTAAAATTTATAGTTTTTATACTTCCAACAAGTTAGCTTTTAAATCACACAACCCCATGTAAATACTTTAAAATTATTCAGTAATTACTTATTTACATTGTAATTAAAATAAGTAATTAGCATACATTTACAGAGGATTTACATACTTATTTGTGAAAATAGTTCCTTGGCAGATGCAAAAAGAAATCTTCAGCTGATCATAAAAAAAATAGAAAATCTATGTGTGTGTGGAAGGAGGCGCGGAGCGACAGCAGGGGCTGCACCCCGAGCAGGGTGTCCCGGCCGGGGTGGGCTCGGAGCCAGCCCGGGACCGAGCGGGACGAGCCGGGCCCGGGTGAACGGCCCGAGATGGCCCGGGTGAGCGGCCCGAGATGGCCCGGGTGAACGGCCCGAGATGGCCCGGGTGAGCGGCCCGAGATGGCCCGGGTGAGCGGCCCGAGATGGCCCGGGTGAGCGGCCCGAGATGGCCCGGGTGAGCGGCCCGAGCCAGGCCCGGGTGAGCGGCCCGAGCCGGGCCCGGGTGAACGGCCCGAGATGGCCCGGGTGAGCGGCCCGAGCCAGGCCCGGGTGAGCGGCCCGAGCCAGGCCCGGGTGAGCGGCCCGAGATGGCCCGGGTGAACGGCCCGAGATGGCCCGGGTGAGCGGCCCGAGCCAGGCCCGGGTGAACGGCCCGAGCGGGCCCGGGTGAGCGGCCCGAGAGGGCCCGGGTGAGCGGCCCGAGATGGCCCGGGTGAGCGGCCCGAGCAGGCCCGGGTGAGCGGCCCGAGATGGCCCGGGTGAGCGGCCCGAGATGGCCCGGGTGAGCGGCCCGAGCCAGGCCCGGGTGAGCGGCCCGAGCCAGGCCCGGGTGAGCGGCCCCCGAGCCAGGCCCGGGTGAACGGCCCGAGCCAGGCCCGGGTGAGCGGCCCGAGCGGGCCCGGGTGAGCGGCCCGAGCCAGGCCCGGGTGAGCGGCCTGAGCGGGCCCCCGCACCCCGGGGCTGCGGAGCGCTGCTCGGGCCGGGGCTGGCACAGCCCCCGCTCCGGAAATGTCCGCTCCGAGGCACAGCCGTGCTCCGGGAAAGCAGAGCTGCCCTGCAGCCAAAGGCGGGGCAGGGGCGGAGAGCGCTCGGCACGCAGGATTAGCAAACCATCCACGGAGCATCCGCAGCGCCGTGTAGTTACTGTGTATGCATTTCAGCTAAACAAGACAAATCTGGCTGATGATTGTGTCTAACTAGGAAGAATGATTGAAGGTCCGTGCCCTCGGCAGTAAGGATAACATAAATGATGATTGCTTTGAGGCAGGAGCTCCCGGGCCAGCGCAGCCGGCAGCGCGCTGTGGCACAGCCACCCGCACAGGGGACCCCGCGGTGTCCCCGCAGGACGGACCCCGGAGCGGCCACCCCCAATCGGGCACCCCGGGGCGGCTGCCCGGCCCTGCTGACAGGCACTTTGCTGAGGGGAGCCGAGCACGGCCCTGGCCGAGCCCCCGGCTGACACCAGCCTGAGCAAACACCTGTCCCAGCACAGCGGGTTTTTCATACAGATTTGCACCTACTGGAATTCCCACCGGGAAAAGGTGTCAAGCCCCAGGGAGATTTTCCATGAGATGGAGTCTGGGCTGATGTGCTTGTGGGTGCTGGTGTCTGACCCTGCTGCTCCTGGCACTGGCAGGGAGCAGCAGTGAGCTCTCCTGGGCCAGGAGCAGCTTCAGATGGACGCTGAGGAGGATGGAGGTGCTGGTGAAGATGCTGGCACCACAAGTGACACATCTGCACAGGTGCTTCCTGGTCCCTTCCAAGTCAGGACCAAGGTGACAGTGGGCTGAGGCACACGCAACTGCAGAGCTTTGCTGGCAGTGGTGGGTGCTGGGCGTTCCTGGGGGAATGCCTGGGGATGCCCATGGCTTTGGCCAGTGGCCTCTTTCTGGGCACTCCAGTGTATCCTGGCATTTCTGATTTCTGGGTTCTGCTCTTCACCATTGTCTACTCTGCTTTCCCAGACTTGCCACTGCTCTGGCACATTTCAGCCACCACTTCTGTCTTTTAAAACAAAAAAGCCCATTTCTGTGCCTGGTGAATGCTGGTGGGAAGAGCTGGGAACTCTGCAGGCATCTGGAGTTTTGTGTAAGAGCAAGATACTGCTCAGGGAATGAAGGGTTCCAGCAGGCAGACTAATGCTCCATAATGAGCAAGACCTCATTGCTGGAATTGTATTTGCCACATTCAGCCAGTGCAGAAATCCCTTCCTGGGGAGACAAGACGAAGCGGGCACAAAGGAGCAGCCACAGCCGTGGCTCTGTTGTGGAATTCGCTCCCTCCCCAGAGCACTTGGCTGGGCTGTTATCACATGTACTGTATTATTGAATTTCTCCAAAGTCTCCCTTTATCCTTATTAATGCTGTGAAAGTTGTAGCAAGGAGTGATATGATCTAACATTGGATAAAATCACAATTTGTCCTTCTTCATGGTGTAAATGTAACAGGGCTTAACTGTACAAACAAATAAGCCTAAATAGAAACATTTGTGATGATAAATGGGCAAGGAGAGCGCTCGCTGCAAGGTGAGAGATGACAGTGCCTGTGAACAGAATGGAGAATCTCGCAGCTTCAGGGTCAATCTCAGGCAGCCTCAAGGTCAGCTCTGCCGCTCTCCCTCCTCCTCCCGCTCCCTGTGGTGATGGCAGATGTCCCCACATCTCTGGCTCCCAGCGGTTCCCGGGGTGCCCCAGTGAGCGCAGCCGGGGCAGTTGGGTCCTGGCAGCCGCTTGGCAGGAGCTGTGGGACTAAGCCTGTCCAGCACCCAGAGGGCTGAGCCTCACCAGGAGAGGGAAGGTGCACGGTATGAGCTGCTGGGCAGGGCCCAGCAGTGCCCGCTGGCAGTGGGCAGCGTGGCCGGGGGAGCTCGGCCGTGGCCTGAGCCTGCGCTCCCGTCAGGGTAATGAGGCCCTGTGCAGATATTGATACGGCAGGACAAAAGGCCAAGGTGCAGTAAGGACAGCAATCCGCAGGTCTCAGTCCATTTGTTTTTCACACCAAATCCATCACGGTAATGGGTCACCTTTCTGTGGCAGCTCATGATTACCTGCTTACTGGGGAGTGTGGCAGGTGGGTGGCTGCAGGGACTGGGTGTGGGTGCTGCTCCCGCCGCCCCGGGATTTATGGCAGGTCAGCACCGCAGGTTTCCCTGATAGATCAAGTGGATTGGAGTTTATTTGGGTCACGGTGACCGGTGGTGTTTGTTGTGCCAAAAGACTGATGGGGAGAGCTCTGGGAGCTGCCTGGACACCTGTGGTGTGGGAGGAAGGGGAGCTGGGTGCCTTGACTGTCACTGTCCCATGGCCGTCCCTCACTGACCCTCCTGGTGCAGTGAAGGTGTGGGGGGTTCTTCTCCCAAATAGCCTTCATCCCAGCACTGCAGCTCTCACTGTCCCTCCTTCTCCAGCAGCACACCTGCCTTTGGGCAGCTCTGGAGCTGTTGTCCAGCACTGTGGGAGGCAGGGCTGGACCCCTGGGATGTCAGTCCGGCCGCGCTGGCAGCTGCGTCAGGCGCTGCTGGGAGGAAAAATGTTCTTTCTGCAGCATCCTGCTCACACATGTTCCTGTTTAATATTCATGCACTAAAATGACACAAGTGCTTAATGAGATCAGCCATGAGTTTCATTTGAACTCTGCCAGCAAAGGAGTCCTAAAACTTGCTCTGCAATTGGATTGCCAGTGGATGTGCTAAAAAGTTTTGTACTTGCAGGCTGATGACCTCAGCAGGGGCCTCGGTGAGGCTGCTCCTGGCTGGGGGGGAGAGGGAGCTGTCCCCCCATGTGCTTCAGTGGAGGTGTGAGTGGGTTCTGTGGATCATGGGGAAGGCACAGGCTGCTCTGCAGGTGCCCATGCTCTCCTTTCAGGTGGATGCTATCAGGGAACAGACGGACAGCAGCTAAACAATGCTCATTATTGCCATGCATAGGAAATCCCAGCCTCAAAAGACAGAGCTAAATCTCCCAACATCTTAAGGGATAGAAGCCATCTGTGATAAGGAGGGTTGCCTTTCAAAGATAAGGAAAAAAAATTGAAACATATTATACATACATGGCTTCAGGCAATGAATCATTCCGCAGCGTCCTCGCCGTTGGATTGTGGTCATCACAAATAAAATAGTAATAATGATAGTAACAATAATTAATACTGTGGGTGCTTTGTGCTGCTGCTGGCTGGAGGGCCCTCAGCCAGATCCCAGACACTAGGCCAGGAACAGTAAACATACATTTATGGTAATTTTATTTGAACTCTCGAGAATACGTCCCACACCACTATGATTTGATGGCTTATTAAACCCTGCAGGGTACCTTCTCAGGATGGGAGTGCTAGGAGCAGTTGGAGGGAGAGAGAGAGCCATCAGCAGGGACCAGCATCATTTCCCTCCTAATTAAAAGTCAAAATGTCATCTAGGTTTTTGTATTGTAATTGCAATGGTCATTGCAAAGACACCATGAAATCTGACTGCATTAGCACTTCTTTGGGGGGAGGTCTGCTGGATGAAGACATATTGAAGGCTTCGTTCTGGTATTCTTCTTGTACAAGTCCAGGCTTTAAGTGCAGTAAATGAGCCCCCCGCCAAGAGCTCACCTCACCTCTGGGCCCCCCCTCCCCCCACTATATCAGGGAACTTGAATGGGAAAAAAAAATCATACATTCCAACCCTAAATGATACCAGTAAGTTTGTGCAAGCTTATGTAAATCACACAAAAAGTGACAAGTTTTCCTATTAAAAGATAATTGTAATCAGGGTGCTGGACGTGCAGTGCACTGATGATTGGAGATAGACGGGCAGCGTGAAAAGATGGATCGTTTTAATTTGCACCAATTAAATTGAAGTTCATGGGATCATCTTCTTCAATCTTCATGAATACTTTATTTTCTGGCTGCTATGGAGCTATTAAAAAGAATGATTGAGCCAAGAGCTAGGCATAGTATATTTTATGAAATATCACCTTTAAAGAATTTGAGTGCGCCATTTTCATAATGAGTTTTCTAGTACCTAATACCCTTCTATATTACTACATTTTTAAAGTGGATTGATCTGGAAAGTGCAGAAAGTGCAGGTAATGATACATTTTGCTAGGATAAGGTGGCTGATAATGTATCATGTTACTGCTCTGAGAATAATAGATTGCCTTGTGTTTGAGATGTGGCATTCTTATTTTGGTGCTTGCCTTGTGCAGACAAGGGGAGTCCTCTCTGTCTCTGGAAAAAAAATGTTTAATTGTTTGTGCAATTTCCTTCTTGTTTCTTCTTTGTCTTTTCTGTATAGTTGGTGACCTCAGAAACAGATTTCTGAGGTTTGAGGGAGGCTGTTCTCAGGTATGCATTTGTCTTGATGGATGTTGTTAGAACAGAACAGCATGTAGGAGACAACACACTATGGGAGATAAAGAAATACACAGCCCTATATTATTTACCAGTGCCTCACATTCTCTTCCCAAGAGAAATGAGTGATGATAGCTTCAAAGGGATAAGTCAATGAGAAGGGTGGTCATCTCTCACTCACAACTGCCAAAAAGACCCCAAGTCTCACTATTTCATGCACAGACAAATCAAAACTGTAATGGGAAATGGGAGATGCTCAGCTGTGTGCCAGATTGGAGCCTGCCCCGTGGTTCTCAGCCAGCTTTTGTGACTGTGAAGCTGAGGAATCCCTTCCTGAGCAGCCCCAGGCCCCGTGTCTGTGCTGCCCTTGCCCAGCACTCTCTGACTGAGCTGGAGCTGCCGGTGGCTCTGGGCACCGATGCCTGCCTGGGAAAAGTGGCCAGGAACTCCTGGGCACAGGGGAAGCCCAGGGTTCCTGTAGAGTGACTGCTCTCATGTAAGTAAAGAACTCACTTTGAAGGTACACTGGGTAAAATGTGAACAAACTCAGAGGAGCCCACAGTCCCTTCAGTGCCTGCAGCATCAGCTGTTGGGCTCCAGCTCCTGAAAGAGGTATGAGGTACCACCCTCAAAGGAATCGCTAATTGGGCCAGCAGAGACGTGACTGGGCAGCCCAGAGTGCAGCAGGAGTGGAGAGGGCGTCCCATGGGGCGGCTGCTGCTCACACCCGCTGGGCCCAGCTCCCAGGGGTGCATCTGCAGCTCTGCAAGTCACAGCAACATGATACCGTCTCTCTCTACATAGGCTTAAGCAACAGCAATCATAATTAACCCTGCTAATTAATCAGGGCATAACATATTAATTGCTAGCACACGAGGCTCCAATTGAGCAGGTGCTGTGTGGGTCTCTAATAGGATAATGAAGTGACGAGCGGTGCCATGTGCAGCAGAGTGAGCATCGCTGGGGGAGACAGGCTTGGCAAGCCCCTCACTCAGCCAGAACTCCTGCCCTCAGTGCCAGTGCAAACAGGCCACTGCAATCTGGGCCACAGAAACTGTGAGCCAGAGAGGGAGGTGGGACATGGGGCCAGGCTGGCCAGGAGGAAGGCAGTGGCTGCCTGCTTTGCACAGGGCACTGGCACCAATGGGGCACACTGTAGTGGCTCTGGGCAGTGTAAAGCCTGTAAAAGCTGCTCTGGGCTCAGCTCCTCACACAAGGGCCTCTCTCGCTCCCCAGGCACACCTTGCACCTGAAGCCCCTCATCCTCCCGCAGCAGCCGAAGGCACAGGGATGGGGGTCCTGCTCCTGCCCCCTCTGAGGGCAGCACTGCGTCTGCCCCAGAGACCTGGCAGCATTTGTGATGCTTCTGCTCTGCACAGACACAGGTTTGGCCTCAGTCCTGCCTTCGGTTTCCTCTGCATTTTGTTCCTCGTGAATCCAGGTATCGCCGTGCTTTTGCACCAGCTGACTGAGCAGGTCTTTATAAATTCAGCCTTTGTCTGGACTTGGCAGCACTGTGCCCTGCAGCTCCAGCCTGGATGCAGAGCTCACAGCAGCAAGGTAAGGTCTGCTGGCTCTGGTGGGGACCATCCCAGTGCCACACATCCCAGGTGAGGAGCTGTTTGCAGTGACCTCCTCAGCAGAGGAGGGGTGTGCAGGCTGTCCTGTCTCCTCACCAGGACCAGTGAGGTGAGCCAGGAGCCTTCCTCCACCTGCTCATCCTTAATATTTAAACCATTTCATTTAGGGCAAGAGCATTCACTGGGATTGCACAGGACCCTCTGTGATCTGCTTCACCGTTGTTTAGTCTAATTGTCCTAAAATTGGCAATAGATTAAAAGAAAATAATTATCCCTAATTATGTCAATTAAATGGCTAATTCATTAACAAGCTTAACATCCTTTACTTGGACCATCTCTGCTAGGCAAGATTGTGCTTCCAAGAGGAGATGCTGGGCTCTTGCTGCATCCTGTGTTGCAGTTGCAGTGTGTTTAGCGTGAGCTGCAGGAACAAAATCCCCTCATTATTCAGATGACAGAACAAAACTATAAATAGTGGATCGCAATTAAAATCAGAACAATTACTTTTTATCCATTATGCTGCCTTTTGCACAATAGCAGCCTATAAAAGGAAAAAGCACCGTCCTTTTAGATTTCTCTCTCTCCCCCCTTATCCAGAACTGTAGCTGGCTTGCTAATTAGGAGGCTTTTGAATTAGATTATTTGCATGTCTGAACAGGGCTAGGGTATTAAACATCCCCGAGGACATACTATAATAACCTCTTCAGTGGCTTTTAGGATCCCTAAGGAACCGGGAACTCTGAAAAAACCTCCAAAAGGAGGGAAAGTGCATAACGATTTCATCCAATTAGGTATGGATTAGTCGGCTTGGTGTCTTTGAATCCTGCTCGCCGGGAGAAGGTGTTCTCCTCCAGGAACATTTGACAAAATCATCAGGGAAATTATAATGCAGTACCTAAATGAAATCGCAATACCTTAGTTTCTCCTCCAAGAAAAAATAAACTACAAAATCAATACAGGGGTGTATAAAGCAAAAAGAAATGCACCAGTCACTTTATTGCCTGGCTGCGAGCACAGCCCTGTGTTTATAGCATCCATGAGTGACTGTCAAAGTCAGGCTCCAAAGGACAAAGCTGCTGCTGCTGGGATTGGCTACAGCCGGTTTTAATTTTTAAATACCACTGGTATTATCCTCTTCCTAATGGCTTTCCAGACTCTTCCAGTTTTAAGAAATCACCAGCCCATTTATATTTAACAAGACAATTAAGCTGCCCGAGCTCTCCAAGAGCAGCAGTGGTCTGCAGTGTGGCCCTGCTGGGCACTGGGGTGGGACTGGGCAAACTGGGGCTGTGCTGGGCAGCTGCTGCCTGCAAAGGGCTGCCGAGTCCTGGAGCCCCCGAGCCCCCACCACGGCCAGACCTGGCCCACAGCAGGGGCCCTGTGGCCGATGGCAGGTGGAGCAAAGCACGAGGAACGACGAGAGGGAGGAACGGGGTTTGCATTGATTTTCCTCCTTTTACCTTTTTTTTTTAAGCTCCGAGATCTAATTTGGAGGCAGTGGAACTTGAGCTTCATGAGAAGTATGATTATTATAAACTGCCTGTGGAGGTGAGCCATGCTTATAAGACTGCACCTGCAGGGACCACTCAGTGTCACCTCTCCACGCTGCATCCCACTGCCTGGATTGGAAACCTGAGTATTGGTGTCTAATTACGTGCTGGGGAAGTTCTGGGGTTTAGGGCATTCATATTTATCAACATCAGCCTTCATTAACTATAGCTCATCCTTCTGCCTCAGCCAAATTTCTCAGAATTTCTTTCATCTTTTCTGCATTTAACTAATCTATACCCCTGCTTCCTTTTCCAGGTCAGTAATTAATATATTAATGCCATTAGATTGAGTGTGTAACCATGTAGCACACTGCTAGTGACCCTTTACAATATCTCCCACTTTTGTTTCCTTCCTCTTAGTCCAAGTTATTGATTCATAATGTTACTGTATCTCTTACCCCCATTTTTATCTTGTTTCCTAAGAAATTCTGTGAGAAGACCTCATTAAAAGCCTTTTGAAAGTCTAAAAATATGTCAAGATATTCTCTTTTATCCATTTATATATTGGTAGGTTCAAAGTATTCTAACAGATTAATGAGACATGATTTTCCACAGCAGAAACTGTGTTGATTGGATGTGATCTTCAAGGTATTTTATCATTCTATATTTAATAAATGTTTAAACCATTTTGCCAGATACCTGTGCGAAGCTGAATAGTGCCTAATATCCTGGATCACACTTAGAGTCTTTTAAAAATGTATAATATACAGATAAAACCCCTCTGCTTTTCTTCCAGTAAGGGAAAACAGTGCAAATATTGCTGCCGTGTTCGTGTGTTTCCTTAAATGCTGTATCTCAATATGTGGCCTTTTATTTCCTCTCAAATCAGCTCTAGGATGAGACACAATGGATATGTGAATGAACTGGATATTTGTCTTCTCATCCACACACTGCAGCCCCAGATGGATCCTGCAGCTGCCCCTGCACCGTGGCCAGGCTGGAAGCCTGGAGCATCCCACAGGTGACCTCCTCTTCCCCAGCAGCCCACCTGATCCAGGTCTTCTCTGCAGAGCCACCAGCTCAGCTCTGGTACTTCCCAGTTCCTTGGAGTTCATTCATTTTTCCAAGAGTTTTTATAAGAAATCTGTAGCATTTCCCCTATTATTATTTCACTCTACAGATTAGCTTGTCAAAATTTGAAGATTGAAGCTATAAAACAGTTTTTTCTTCTCTGTTGGAGAACAGTTAATTTCTTTAGAATGAATACCCTCTTAATTGCAACCCACTGCTCATTAGAAAACAAATTACTGGGAAATTATTTGTCCTTTCTGTTGCTTATGTCTCTGTTTCACAAAAGCAGGAACATCTCACACAGCCCGCTGCAGGCTTGGCCCTTCCCAGCACAGGGACATCGTGGCACAAGGACACATTGGTGGCCTGTCCTTCCAGCACCGTGCTGGCAGAAGTGACTCTGCTGGGACACCTGTGCCACCCCTGGGACAGCCTCTGGACATCATCTGGAGGTGATGCTGTGTTCCTGCTGCAGGCAAAGGGAGAAGCTGAGGCAATTCCCAGGGAGCTTTTGAGCTAATTTTGAGACAATCCAAAAGGGCAGCTCCAGTGTGTCCCCCCAGCACTGCCCTCTCCCTGCACCACAAGGTGCTAATTACTGCATTTGTCCCAATTGTTTTCAGCTGCAGAAACAACCAAGAACTAATAAATCACCCCAGTTCCATCTACAGCTGGAGCACATTGTGAAAATGAGGTGTCAGAGCCTGTGTGTGCTGGGTATCCTCAAGCTCAGAATACCCCAGTATTGCCCCAAAATGTTGACATAAATGGAATCCAAGACAGGTCTGTTAAATGGGTAAGTAGGAGATTAAAAAAGGAAAGAGTGAAAGTTCCCTGCAGCCTAATCACATCTCTTAGGGGAATTCCTGCACCAACCCAGCCGTGAAGCTGGCACAAATCGATGTGGCCCAGGGGATCAACATTTTACATATATATATATAAAAAATTGTAAACATCTTTTATGTATGCAATGTAATAACTACACTCAGCATCATGGGCTCTAAAAGCAAATGTTATGGGCAGTTGTATTGCAATAAAGTGGTTAAATGGGAAAGCTTTGAAGGGCTGATAATTTGTACTCTTTTCTTCACTGAACCAACTTATCCTTGTCTGAGGATGACAAATTCAAACACTCTTCTATAGGAGGAAGTTTTCATTTATCAGGAATTTTCCCCACATTATTTCCATTTCCTTCATTTTCCAAGTTCAAAAAGAAGTTGGTTACAGCTCTGGGGGTGTAGATGTAGTTCAGGCAACAAAACATTCCCGGTTTGGGGGCCGAGAGGCTGCAGCGTGGGGTCCATCAGCGGGATGTCCAGGCCAAGAGTGGCTGGAGTGTCCATCCCAGCTACTGACCAGCTGCATCCTGAAGCCGTCCCCAGCGTGGTTTGGAGTGTTGCTGTATTTCTCCAGCTGATTCACACAGAAAGTAGGTGCTGCTGCTAGAATGGTCCCCAAAACATTTGGATGTGACTTTGCATGTCTGGTAGCTGTAAAATACTGTCTGCAAAAATATAAATGAATATTTTAGCAATTTATTAACCAGTAAAATTAACAATCAAATATTATTTCTGACTCGCAAATAAAGCCTGTGATGCAGGTTTGCACTGTGCCACACTAAGTGCTGTGGGAAAATTCCCCAGGGCCATGTCACCGCTCCTTCTGGACTGAAAATCAAAGCCAAGCTCTGGGCCTGCTGCACTAAATGGACAGTAAATAACACATTCCCTGCCTTTAATTATTTAACAAGCACAGCAGTAACCCAGGATGATGTCAAATATGTACCAAAATACTGCATGGGAATGCAGCACCATTGAAGGTGTGGAGGCACAAGTTCTCACTTCATTTAAGGGGGCAGCAGCTCTGTCCTGGCTGTGTGTTCTTAAACCAGCAGCTCTGCCCAATCCTTCCTTGACTGTCAGCCTGTACAGTGGGAAGTTACTGCTCAGCACTGAGTGTGCTTCATGCATAAAACCCCCAGTTGTGATGAATTGGAAAGAAAACCTTCCCAATATTACAGACTTTAGAAATGTTTATTAACAATTTGATAATACAGTATGTGGAGGCTTCACACTCCTCCATTCTGCTCCTTAGCTGGGAGCAGAATGATTTCACCCCGTTTGCTTTTAATCCCTTACATTTATCTTGCCTGAGTGTCTCCACTGGATATTGTTTACTCTTTGGATTAGTAAACTCAGAATTAATTCCACTGTTTATTGCTGAAAGTGGCAGTAAATTCAGCATCAGGGAGAGCCAGGAATCTGCTTAGTTGTGCTGCATGACCCTTTCACGGGCAATAAAAACACCTCCCTGCATGCAGGACGGAGCAGTTGGAGGCAGACCCCATGTCATTAGGGTACGGGCATGTACAGGAGCCTGTGCTCAGCCCTTCTTTTCATTAGGAACTATAGATGCTGTAGGAATTTTGGTGTGTCTCAAGGGAAAATAAAATGAAAGTATAAAGAAAGCCCTGCCTGCCTGCCAGCCAGCCTGTCCTGACGTCCCAGTCCACAACAGCAAGGAGCATGGGCCAAAACCAGCCTTCAGCACAACCTGGGGCTCTTCTTGCTCTGGAATCCTGGTGCTTCAGGCAGGGAGGAGGCAGTGAGGGTTAAAGCACGGTGCCTGTCTGCTCCCCAGTTCCTTGCCTGGCTGGTTTTTCCCTGCTATTAAATCAGCGAAGAGGAATGTGGGGCCAGGAGCTGAGCGGGGGTGGTTGGAAAGGTTACCTAAGTGAACCACACAATTTTTTTCCCTCAACTTTGTTCCATCTTAAGGTAAAAGGTTCATGCAGAGGGCTATAAATTCCTGTCACATTTTGTTGTAATCTCTCTATGGTTTTATTACTTAAAATGCTGCACTCTCGAGACAGGGAATTTTCCAGGGGTTTGAGGCTGACACGGAGCCACATTTATATTGTGCTGAAGCTCCTCTGGAGTCTCCTTGAGACATGTGGCCGGCAAGCCTGGCATGAAGGCCTTATCAGTCACTCCACCATGGAGTCAGCCCATGAATTATACGGGGAATGGAGGTGGCTGTGCGAGAGCGGGATTGCGGGCCGCCGGGTGACAATAAACATGTCCCAGGAATGTGTCCTCCATCACTCAAGTTCAGATAGCAGATCTGGACCTTAACTACAGCTCCCCATCTCTAAATCTCCCTGTGACCTGAGCGGGAGATGGAGGTGAGTCTCAAGGATATCTGTCTGCGGGGGACTCGCAGAGGCAGTTTCTAACCCGCGAGTGCCGCACACAGCGCCGCTGCCAGCGCTGCCACACCGGAGCACACCAGGGGCTCTGGCTGCCAGGTAGAGCCAGAGATAGTGGGACAGAGCATGAGAGCCCTGCAAAACCTTCCAGTGCTGGCAGAAGCTGTGCAGCATCTCCTCGTGGCTTTTGCCTCCATAAAAACACGAGTGGAATGCAGGGGGGATGCACAGGTGAGGACCCGCAGGCACAGGGCTCCTGTGCTTGGAGGCTGCAGGCCGAGGTGAACAGCACCTGGATGAGCAGCACAGGGCTCTTCTGCAGCTCCAGGATATCCCAGAGGGAATTCTTCTTCATCCTGAACTCCCTGAGCCAAGGAGCCCGAGGAGGAATCCCCTGTGGTGTCCCAGTGCTCATCTCTGCACCAAAGCCAAGCAAGAGCATGAGCCATGGTGGCACCCAGCCCTTGGGCAGTGCCAGAGACCGAGTGGCTCCCAAAGAGGGGAGAAACAAATCAATTAAGTCTGTTCCTAAATTAATATAATAATAAGAAAGAGTCTAAATGCAAAGTGTTAATGAAGTAATGAAGGAAAGCGGCATGCTCAGTGCCACAGCTAAATACAGCCATTAAAACCCATAACCTCTGTAAAATTTGTGATAAAATTACAATTTAATTTTATAAAGATAATTTATTAGCTAATACCTCATTGCACATGTTAATAGCTTGTGCTTAAATAATAGTAATCTTGATTGCTCTGTGGTCATTAAACTTTTTTTTTACATACTGTTTAACTGACCGTTTTGTATGTAGTTTGAGGAGAAAAAAGTAATTATTGGAGTCTTAAGCACTGAGTTAATTTCTAATGAAAGGATAATTTTATTCCAATGATTTTACATTTAATTAACTAAAGCTACATGTAATGTGAAGTTCTAAGGCAGCGCTGACTCATTTGTGCACTGGACAAAAGGCAGTGGTGTGTGAGCCCCCTGGCCCTGGCAGGTGCAGAGGACAGGCTGGGAGCTCCTGCAGTGGGAAAGAGGGGAAGGAGCAGCCCCACAAAGTGAGGCTGAGAAACTGCACATCTTTTTGTGCTGTGCTGAAATGGAGGTTGGAGCTGAACTGGGAAGGGATGTGGTCATGGTTTTGGGCACTGTGAAGTGGATGTCAGGAGAAGGTGGGATAGTGAGTGTGATATTGCAGTTTGAAAAAAGCTGGAAAGCTGGAAAAAGACAAAAAATTTATTATGGGAATGAATGAAGAAAACCAGACAGAAAATCATGCTTTTGTCAGTCTGAAAATGTTTGGTTTGATATATTCACTACCTCTCACTTTTGGTTTAGGTCAGCTTTTACACGTAAAAGTTGTCTTTGGTATAAAAGGCCAGAAAATTCTCCAACAGAAGCACCGAGCTGCAAATAGTCATGATCAAACAGTGGCACTTTTTACATCCCTCTCTCCTGTTCACTTTACATTTGCTGCCAGCTCAGCTGCAGGGTGCAGGGTGCTGGGGTGCAGGGCTCTGCTGGCTGTCCTGGCAGGGCTGGCACGGGGCACTCCATCGGTCACCCGCCGCGTCAGGCAGGTGTTTCCAGGCTGCAGGGGAAATGCTTGTCAGGGTATTGATAAACAACAGATCTGTG
Source organism: Cyanistes caeruleus (assembly GCF_971803275.1). Classification (NCBI taxonomy): domain Eukaryota; kingdom Metazoa; phylum Chordata; class Aves; order Passeriformes; family Paridae; genus Cyanistes; species Cyanistes caeruleus. Next base: position 9,946,945 of record NC_141720.1, read on the forward strand.
TCAGTGCAGATGCCTTTTTAATGGCGTGTCCTGAGGTGCAGACATTAGGGTTATATCCTCCTGCCTCCCAGCCCTCTGCGCAGCAATCACTCCTCCTCAAGCAGAGCGAGGGCTGCCACCGACCCTGCTTCTCTGCCTTATTAATGCATCTCCCTCTCACTGATGCAGACAAGAAAAGACAAATCTAGAGCCCTGCGTGCATAGTGGGGCTGTGGGGTGCACAGGGAGCTGCGCAGCGCAAAATAAAAGTTCAGATTCTGCTGTCCCCCTGGTACCTGGGGACAGGAACACAACACCATGGTTCAACCCAGCCCCGGCCGCTCATCACACGTGGGATGGCTCAGGCTCCTCTGCCCTGCAAACCTCCTCATGTTCCCACCTCCTAAGAAGTTAACAGCCTGGGATTTGAGGGTTTCAGGAATATCTCTAAAGTCTTTATTAGCAGAATGAAAGACTATCTGCAAGAAACATCCAATCTGTTTTTAAAGGGCTGTTTAAGTTGCTGAGCTTTTGACAGTAGGGGAGAGCCCTGTGTGGGCACAGAAGACAGCAGACTCAGGACACAGCTGTGTTTGTCTCCCTGGGATGTTCCTCCAATGCAGCTGCTCCTTGGGACCCTCCCCCTGCTCACCCCTTGAAGCAGAGGTACCAATTTTGTTTCCTTCTTCCTGAACAGTTACTTCTATCCCAATTGCTACAACTCCTGAAGGAAGGTGGGGATTGGTGCTGGGCCATGCCCAGAAAGGAGCCCCAACCGGGCTCTATTTTGCATGTCCTGGTACCTCAGATCTCAAGTCCTTTATTCACAGAGAAATTAATTCGCTCAGATTTGGAGCACCTGCCCCCTTGTCAAGGAAAAACAAACCCATGCAGCTGAAGTGACTAATCCCAACTGGACAGCAGGGCTCAAAATGAAAATATTTATGATTTAGTCCACAGTACACATTTCTCAAAAATATATTAGGTGTGAGAATATTAGTTCCAGGAATCACAGGGACATCAGGAACCTTGCCATGCTCTGCATCCACTCTGCAAAAGATTGTGATTTTTTAAGAAAATCTCTCTTAGCCACGGTTTGCAGGATTTAATATTATGCCCATTAGCAGAAGTAAGCACCACCCTTGAAGCACACATGCAAATAGCAGGGGAGAATGGGGGAAGACAATAAAACTGGAAGCAGCCTTTGGAAGCGCAAATAAATAATTGGATTGCAATGAGGAAATGTTTTCTGCTTTGATGGGCACTTCCTTTCATTGAAAATAAACCAGGCTGAATGGCTCAGTGGGTCCTGCACACCTCTGAATGGGCCCAGCTAGCTTGTGCTCTTGGTAACAGCGGGTATCATGGAGGTACATAAAAACATAGTTTATTGTTAAATTAAGTGTCCTGTTCTTGAAAACAACCCTTAAATTTAACATTCCAAGGCTGCTGCTGTTTATTTGCACTCTCAGAGCACTCTCAGTGCTGTCCACTCAACTACTCGAGAAATACATTGTAATAAAAATAAATGGACAGTTTGGGTTTCTCTAAAATTAAAAGAGGATATACAGCAGCCTTGCACTCCTGCCTTGTACTGAGGTAACCTGTGATAAAGTCACATTGTGTCAGAGATGGCAAATTATGCCTGCTAATTACTTACCGGAATTTCAGATTTGTCCTTACCATAATTAAAAAGGTGTCACTTTATTAGAATAGGGCTGGAATGATGGGGCTTGGAGCAGTGGAGGAGATTTCTGGTTAGAGATAATTACCAGTGATGTATTCCTTTCTCTCGGTGCCGTTTTTGCTGCATTCCCCCATTACAGAGTAATGGATGTGTGGCGCGGCTGCCGTGGAGCCGGGAGCCCCCGGCCAGAGGGCTGAGCCCGGCCTTTGGGGCTGGCCCGGCCCCGCTGCGGGGCACCACAGCTCCTTCCGAGCTCCTCCCGGGGCACAGCGAGCCCGAGCCGGGGCCAGTCCCGCTCCGGGCTGCCGCTCTGCCCATGGGGACACTCCAGATTCCCTGGCCGCTTCCCAGCTGCTCCCCAAGGGACGGAGCCCTGCACGGTGCAGAGCCCGGCTGCAGCTCTGGCCACCACCCTGCCCTGTGCCAGAGGAGGGGCTGGGCTACCCCCGGCCCCCAGTGCTGTCCCAATGCTGTCCCCCAGTCCCCTGTGCTGTCCCCCAGTCCCCTGTGCTGTCCCCCAGTCCCCTGTGCTGCCCCCCCCCCCAGTCCCCTGTGCTGTCCCCCTGTCCCCTGTGCTGTCCCCCAGTCCCCTGTGCTGCACCCCCCAGTCCCCTGTGCTGTCCCCCTGTCCCCTGTGCTGCCTCCCCTGTCCCCTGTGCTGTCCCCCTGTCCCCTGTGCTGCCCCCCCCAGTCCCCTGTGCTGCCTCCCCTGTCCCCTGTGCTGCCCCCCCCAGTCCCCTGTGCTGCCTCCCCTGTCCCCTGTGCTGTCCCCCTGTCCCCTGTGCTGTCCCCCAGCCCCCGCGCCCGCCTGGCCCCGCTGCCCAGCACCATTCTCATGCGGTGTAATATCCTTCTGTTGGCAGAAGAGACTTGAATCTGTCGAGGGCAAACTCGAGTCTCTCCCAGGGCCTGGCAAAAGAAAATAGCAGCATTTAACCGCGATGAAAGTCACAGCATAAGCAGGGACGCAGGGAGAATAATTGCACGGCTGGAGCGCCCGGCTCCGTGTTATCATTACACATTGGATTCCTGGTCTGTAAGTACAGGGATGGCGTGAACCCCCGCAGAAGATGAAGGTTATAAAAGAGGCATTACTGGGAAAGGTCAGCAGGCTATTCAAACATGGAGCAGTTGCAATCCGCAGATTCAATAGCGAAAGCTATTTGCAGGGCTGGCAGAGGCAGGAGGAGTGGCAGAGGCAGACGCTCGCCCGCTCGCTACGGGAACGGGAAGGTTCCTTGTGAGCGAACTCGTGGGCAGACAAGAGGTGGGATCAGCCCCTTCCCAGCCCCGCTCGCCCGTGCATCTCACCAGCAGTGCCCTTTGCCACAAGCTGCTGGCAGTGCTGCTTTGTGCCAGCGCCACACCAAACTCTTCAGCCGTGCCTGGAAATAGCCAGGTGGAGCACAAAGGGTGAGACAGCTCTTCTGTCTTGATACCGCTGAGGTCTGGCTGCCGACTGTCATCAATCCGATCTCTAATCCAGCACATCTGGACAGCTAAAACATCTTTTCCTTTCAGAAGAGACCTCCCTAGGCTGAGCGCAGCACTGCAGCCACATGCTCCACGTCTGGGGTACCACAGCACAACACATCCTGTGGCTGATGGAGAGCCCCATCAGACTCCACATTTTTATAAAAGATGGTTTGGTTAGCTCATGAGACACTGTTGTTATTGCCAAAAGGTTTTGCTCCCCAAGCCTGTGCTGAATATTGTATTACTTTGCCATGCTCAGAAACTAAAATTACAACAATTTAATTTTGAATATGGTGGCATTATTACCATTTGTATTTGCCATTTCATAAGACTTTTCATTTCAACTGCTTTGCTTTCCTGTCAAGAGGAAAAACCTTCAATCTATCGGCTTTTACCAGAGAGAGAACTGTGCTGGAGTGTAATGCAGTATTGTATATTTCTTCTCTAATGCTCTTTTGAACAAAATCATCTATTTCATCAACAGTATATCAGCGGTGACCAAAGACCATTAAATAATGCATCTCACTCAGGAGCAGTGGAGCAGGGAAAGGGCTCTGACCTGTTTTAAACCTTATTACTTTCTTGCATTATGCCCCTCACTGCAATCTTTTTGTTTAAGTGATTTCAGCTGAGGCGTTGCTTCCTGCCTTAAAACACACGGTGGGCACATTATTGCTGAGCTGGTTGGACTCAGCCTCAGCATTTCCCATCCTACACCAAAACCAGCCTGTGCATACGAATCTTTGTTAACCTCGCCAAAAACACATCAGGGGCTGGTGTGAATAACACCCCTCGTTATTTTGGATCTCAGGGGCAGAGACTGCATTTCATTGGGACCCGTGGCTTCACCTCCCCGCAAATGTTTGGTGTTTGCAATTAGAAATTCCAGGGCTGTTAAAGCAGGCGTGCAATTAATGCAGAGTGGAATGGCTCAAGAAGAGAAGATACAGCTGCAACGACCAGAAGAGGTGTGGTGCTGCAGGTTTGAGGAGCGGTGTCCCCAAGAGCCCTGTGCTGGCAGCAGCAGCCTGTGCCTGTGCAGGAGCCAGCCATGACCAGCATGGGCAGCACGTTGTTCCCCACCATCCCCAGTGCAGCCCTGCACCGAGCCTGCTTGCCCAGGGGCAAGCACTGGCCCCAGGGCTGCAGAGTGGACATCCCCACACCGTCCTTGCCCAGCGGCCTGTGCCTGGCCAGCCCAGCGCCATCTGCCCTGCCTTGGTGGGACGAGGGTGGCACAGGGACAGCTGGCCCGGGTGGCCGTGCTGGGCACAGGGGCACAGCTGTGCCCTGCTCAGGGTGGGAAGAGCGAGGCTCGGCTGAGTGCAGGGCTAACGCCCGGTGCAGCTTTGCCTCTCCCAGCCCTGGTGAAGCACAATCCCCCGCCAGCCGGTGAGGAGCAAGCCTGAGAGACTTACAATTACATTTTCTCACTAGTCTAATGAGGTGAGAGACAGACAGAGGAGAGAGTTCCCTGGGCTAATTTTCCAGCCAGCAGCCACTGTGTTCCTGCTCTACTGCAGAAGGCAGAGGGAGAAATGACTCTTCCAGATTAGAGGCTCTTGCTGAAGGCATTCCAGAGCATATTCCTCCAGGACACTACAGCAAAAAAGTGGAGATGACAAACCATTTCACTTCATTCAGCTGGAGTGAAGTAACCCGCAAACAGGACTGTGTGGTGCTGGGGGCGAACTGATCGAGGGAGCACCTGGCGAGAGCAGGGAGTGAAGCCTGGCCTGAATCATTGCACAGGGCTCTGCCCGAGAGAGAGAGGGAGCAGGTCAGCACCTGCACAGGGGGAGGAATTAGCTGTGAGAGGGATGGAGCATTGCATTTGTCTCCCCTGCTAGTGAACAGCTCCTTATGGAAACGTTTATGGAATACTCAGTGCCTGGGGGCAGCAGCACTGGGCTGCAGGGGGCAGGTGCTGGAAGGAAAGGGCTCTAACTCTCTCCCAGGCATGTTGGCTCCCTCAAATTGGGGAAACTGAGAAATCCCTCCATATACTCACAGGGACCATGGGGGGAGTGCTCCTTTCTTGGTTCCTGTCCTCTGTGGCCTTTGCTCTGGATTCACGTGTGCTCAGCATTTGACTCTTTGGAGGTTCTCTAATAGTTTTTGGTTGAGACCAATGCTGTTGTGTGCTCCCCTCACACCCCTGGTCTCAGCACTCCAAACACACTTCCAGCATGCCTCAATGGACGTGAGACACCTGAACTTCCTAATCTTGGTCTAAACCAGGAGGAAGAGTCAATAAAATCCCTCCATCATCATGACCACGTGCAATGTGTTGACACACACGGATGTGCGTGGATGAGGAATGTTCCATCAACCAGACCCTGAGTAAGATTGGAATTTCCTCATTTGACTGACAAATCCAGCCAGTCTGACCCATCCCTTGCCATCCTCTGAAGTGTTTGGAGCTTTTAGTTGGTCCTGGAATTTGTTTTAGCCTGAGATTATGTCTTGGTTAAGTGGGTGTGTGCAGAAGTCACCCTTCTTTTGTTTTCAAAAGGAGCTCTTTCCAAAAGCACTCTGCTGCTCAGCTCATGCAAACTAGGAAGAGATCTGTCAAATATCAAATACGAATTTTGTTGCTGAAGCTCTTGGAAAATTGACAGGTAGCATGCAAGCAAACATTAAATCAATAACAGCGAATTTCCCCTGGGAAACTTGTAGTGTTTTCTCATCAAAATCTTTAAATCCTTAAAGAACCCATAAAAGGTTTACACACTCGGTGTTGGTTAATCTGGTTACCTCTGCATCGCTCGGCACGGCCGATCAGCAGGGCCAGCTAATACCCAGTGCTGATCACCCAGCAGTGTGTGTAATACCCAGCGCCCCGGCGCTGATGTATTGTAGCTTTGTTAGTCACTGTGGCTCCTTGGTAAATTCATTTGGAGTCCTCCGGGGTTTTAAATCTCTCATTTGGCCAACAACGAGGTCTGAAAAGATTGCAGTTCATTTCGACCCACAGTGGATGGAAGGCTCATTTACTGGCTGCAGGCAACTCAATCAGGCCGGCCGCTGATGAGTGAGTGACTTGTTCAGACCGCTAGTCAATATGTGTCTGCTGTGATAGAATGTCAGCATCTGCTGCCTGCTCCTGTCTCCCACTGCTCTGGCTTTTTTCATTTGGGCTGATCAATGTTATTAAAAACACCTAGGAGTTCCTTAACTGCTCTGCCACTTGAGGCTTTTCCTTCTTCCTTTTTTTTAAACACAACTTTGTATTATCTGCAAACACGTGCAGATGATGCACAGATCGATTTTTTACATGAGTGTGTGGGACGGGGTGTGTGTGTGTACACTTGGGCACTGAACTTGTGCACTGGAGCTGGCTCTGCAGTTTCATCACTCTGGTTTGGGATTTTTGTGTGTGTTGCCCTGAAGTAGCTCAGACATAGAGCCTAATGCAAACACCTGCTAATTACCATTTGTAAATAAACTTCAAATATAAGCATGGAAAAAATAATGCACCTTCCCTAAAATTGAAGTGAGAATGCCCAAGTGGAATCAGTGACACCCTGTGGACACCCACACATTACAAATCAGACTGCTGCTCCAAATAAAGGGGAGACATAACTCAGGTAAGTAAGCAGAGGGTTAAAATCATGGCAGGTCTGGAACACACACACCATTTGCAAAAAAGAAAACAGATACACTGCTAAAGGTTTTGATATGTGCAAAATGTGCATGCTCCTGCAGGGACTGCACTGTCCCGAGTAATGGAAGAAGGGAAATGCTGTGTCTTTTGGGCAGACCCCAGGCTTCACATCACCCATAAGAGAGGAAGAGAGGGAGAGCCTCTCGGTGCCCACATCACACAGAGGAAAGGCAAGGTGATCTGCTGTGACCTGAGGACATGCTTCAAAATCCACCCATGCTTCCATCCCTACCCCCTTCCTCTGCAATATGGCATCCCAAATAGATACCAAGAAATGACCTGCCAGGAAAAAAATGGAAGCCTATAATTATGTTATTGAAAACCTGTTCCACACTGTATTATTTAAGGTTATTTTATTATGATGTTGAGATGAGTTTCTTAAAGAAGAAACTCTGGGTTTATTGCGCTCCTCACAGAGAGGAGCCCTGGGTGATTTGATAGCCTATTTGAACAAGAGGGATGCTTTACGAGCCCCTATAAAAACTGATGACCCCACTCACATTTGTATTTAATGAAATAAGGAGGAGCTTTCGTTATGTTTTCAATAACCTTCACTGCTCTTTCAAACCTGCTTCAAATAAAAGCCAGAATCTGCATGTTTCTGTGCCGGACCCAGCTGTCCAAAAGGAAGGCTCTGGAGGCACAGCCTGGCTGGAGAGCTGTCCCACAGTCCCTGTGTCCCCGTGGTGCTGCTGCCAGGGCTGTGTCCTGCTGCCAGGGATGGTGGGATGGGGGAGAAGTGCTGTCCTATTGGAGGAGGATGGCCAGGAGGAAGGTTGGGCTGAGAGGGGGCTCCAGAACTCATCTGCCTCAGCCTCCCAGGCACCAGCACACATTTTATTTCTAAGTATCTTCCCACACACCAAATCAGGCTTTTTCATTACACAATTTTGGTCTGTCATAAAACATTAAATCGTTCTGAAAAGTTCCAGTGCTTGGATCCTCCTCATTACATTAAATAATTGCCGCTGCTGGAAGGATCAGAGGCTGCACCCGCAGGCAGTGGCACTGCCTGTCCCCGCCTCTCCTGGCAGGAGATGAGCCCAGCTATCCCACTGGGGACCAGCTCCTGGCTGAAGGGGACAGGGCAGGTCCTTGGAAGTGTCTTGGTTGGATATCTCTTCCCCATCTGGCAGCCTTCTGAACATTTAGGTGCACATGATAGTTTCCTGGCCTCGGTGCCCGAGGGAGCAGCAGTGGCTACGCTGGCTGCCCAGGGGCACACAGTTCTGTGGGCACAGCACAGCAGCTCCTTGGGTAGCTCTTCTGAAAGTGAGCCTGATTAACTGCAACCCATGGGGCTTTGTCCATGGAGTGGTCCAGACTGGGGCTGTTCCCTGCAGCCAGTGCACAGCCAGGTTAGTTCAGGATGAATGAAGGAAGAGCTGCAGTGGTGCAGTGGGGCTGGTGCTGTCACGGGGAGTCCTGCCTGGCCACTGTGGCTGCCGTGTCCCACGGCTGCAGGAGCCACTTTCTCCCCCAGGGCTCTGAGATGAGGAGGGGGAACCTGGCAGGGTTTATTAAAGCACATCCAAGCCCTCCACGTTGCATTTGCATTCACAGTTTGATGTAGATGCCACATCAGCAGATGCCAATGAATAAGCTCGAGCAGGGTTATAGCATCCTGGTGGTGGAGTGATTCAGTGTGATGCCTCGGCAAGCTGTTCCGTAATGGGCTGCAAGTCTGATTTTTACGATCATTGGAATGTAAAGGGTCAGAATCTTAATCTCCTAATACTGTGTTTTTAACAACATTTACACTTTAACATATTGAAAAATCTCATCTCTTTCTGCCACCCAGCATGACAGCACAATTCAAAGCGATCAGTGCAGCAGTATATTTCAGTATTTTAAACATAAATCAACCTGGCTGAAATATTTTTTTCCCTTCCAGTACTTCAGAGAACCTGGGATTTTCTAACTTTAATGTTTCTTATTTGAACCTTTGTATTCAGTGGAGTGTCCCACCTGAATAATTCAGCAGCATTAAATAGGAGGCCCCAGTCCAGCACCCAACACACACATGGTGCTTTGTGGCCCATTGCAATGGGAAACCTGTACCCGAGGAACACAAATAGCTTAGGAATTGTCTGCAGGTATGGAAAGAATTAAATTCTGCAACACCCTACAGAGCTAAGTGACAAGCAATAGGAACATATCATGAATAAAGAGCATTTTTGATTTCATGAAACATTTGGGATTAAAGGGGAGTTGATTTTTTTCAGAATTTGCAAATCTGACACAAACCATTTGTTCCAAGAGCCAGTGCAGGAATGGCCTCTCCTCCCAGAAAAACTGAATTCACTTCTTCTCTGGGATGTGAAGGGGGAAAAAAAAGAAGGAAAGGACTCTTAGGGTTTCCTCATTAGCAAAGCCTTCCCCCCTGGTGTCCCTCTGCTCCTTTTCTGTGTCTCTTTCCCTTCTGCATGTGAGCTTTGAGGCTGGGCCCTGCTTGGGCTGAAGCACTGTGCACAGACCTCTGCCCCTTCCCACAGCTGCTTCCCTGCACTGGGACAACCTGGCCTTGTGTCTAATTTTTCTCTAATTAGAAGCTCCTTATCCAGTTTTCCTATATGCTGGCCTAGATTTCTTTCTGCTCCCACGTGAGAAAGGAGCTGGGCATATGGGCTGAACCACAATGATTTGATTCATGGGCTGAAATCATCATTGAACAAGTGTCACAACATGGCATTAGATTAAGGACTAAAGTGATGGGCTATGGTGAGTCTGTTCATTAGTATTAATAGAGCTTAATTAGGCACAAGCATGGTGTTGCAGGGAAATGTGAAGTTGGCTGCAGTTTCCAAGGTGGGAAAAAAAGGTGTTATTCAATAAAGGTGAAAGAGGCCCATAAACCTTGTGCCTGTCTCTGAACCCCAGCAAAATCTGGGCTTGGGATGTGGCCTTCCTGCCCCAGGAATGTGAGGGAGCTAAGGACTGGGTCTCACTAAGAAGCCAGAATTGAGGAATAGAAAGTCCAGACTAAACCCATGAAATCTGGGGAAAGTCCTGACCTTCTTACAGGGGACTGTCTCAGGGAGAGAGTCATTCAGTTCTGACCTACCCTAGCAGAGGAGATGATGGGTCAGAGCGGCTCTTCCAGGGCCCAGGGAGGGGTGTGAGGAAGGAACAGAGCTCTGAGATCCAAATGTGTGAGAGACAAAGGGACAGGGACAATGAGTGCCTGCAGGAGCCAGGCCCCACATGGCACTGGACCAGATGGCTCTGCCAGGGCTGGGGCTACTTTGCAATCAGGGTGAATATCCATGGATGCATTCAATGCTTTTGTAATTATCTCAGTTGTTTCTTTATCTTCAGTATCCTCCCTCTTGCACCAGTTTGCCTCCATTCATGCTGCTCTTTGCTTTATGGTTCTTAGGCCATTTTACATTTCTCCCCATTTGGCAGCATTAAATTTTATTTACCATATGTCCCTTCTGCTACAAAGATGATAAAATCCTTTGGATTTTTGTTGTGCTGTTGCAAGCTCATTCAGCACTCACCTCAATTTAGTGTCCTGGGCAAGTGGAGCTGATTTGTTGCTGGTTTTCACAGAGGTCCAAGCTGGGACACTGCCAGGTGGTGCTGCAGACCTGCATTTTATACTGCTTCTTTGCCAGATACTGTCCCCTCAGGAGGTCTCCAACACCTGTGTGGTGGGGCAGAGCATCAATATGGACCTCTGGCAAAAAAAACAAGAGAAATGCCGAGGAAATTGTTTGTACCTGGTTATTTTCCCTCTTTTGTTTAAATTCTGTTGAAAAGTCTCCCCTTGCTGACTGTTCCAATCAATGCTGTTAAACCTGGGGTCAATGTGCTTTTCAAGCAGCCCACAGTGGCAGAACCACAGTGGAGACACAACCCAGGGTTAATATCCAGGTCCAGATGGACTTTGCCCTCATTCTGCTTGGGCTGCAGTGGGGTGGGCTGCCCAGGAGGCACTGCCTGACCACGTGGAGCCCAAGCCTGGCCAGGAGGAGGAGAAACACAGCTTTGGATGCCACAGGAGAACTTAGGGAGCCCAAGGCATGGAGCTGGGGCTTTCTCTGCAGCCAGAGGCAGCTGCACTGGGGGCTCCCTGGCTGGGGCCCACCTTGCCCTACTCTTACCAAAGCTCCTGCCCCCCTCCCTCCCATTCTGTGCAAATTAAGTGTGTCAGATCATTTTGGCACTTACGAATGAATGAAATGCAAAATGCTGGTACACTGGACTTTTCTGCTGCAGTCAAATATAGCTGGAAACAGTGGCTTAAAATTGTTTCCACCTTCAACCACATCAGGAGGTGATTTGGAGATCCACAGTGGAATACTAATACTTCTAGAAGTCTTTTAATTTTCAGCGAGTGAAGGGGCAGATTTTGAGGCACAGCTAGCTCTGCTTTTAACAAAATAGTAATCTCTCACTTTCATAACATCTTTTGATTTAAAGGGGCTCAAGCTGAGGTCCTCATCTTTCTGAGAGCATCGCACAGCCAGAGCCAGGAGCCTTGGCCAAGGCGTGCTGGAATCAGAAGGGCTCTGCACGGACCAGTGAGCCCATTTGCATGATCGTCCTGCGGGGTAAGGGCTGGGCTGCCACATCCCAGGCACCTTGCACTGGCTTTTTTCTTCCCAAGGATGGCCTGTTTTGCGAACACTGCCATGGAAGTGCCATCTCTGCTGGATGAGGACACTGGGAATGGGAGCTCTGAGTCTTGCTGCACTCCTCAGGCACCCGGCCCCCCTTGCTCCCTGCACAGCACCCAAGGGATCTGTGCAGCATCCGGCCCTCTGTGCCCACCTGGCTCAGCAAAGCCCTGTCCTGCTGCAGGTGGTGACGCCGAGGGCCCAGAGGCTGCTTTGGGCCACAGCCCCAGCTACACCTGCGTGGGGCAGGGCAGGGACCCCATGGGGGTGACGTGCGGCCCCGGTGTGGCCCTGCCATCATCCCCACGGCGTTCCTTCTGCCCCAGCTCTGCCAGCCACCGCTGCCCTTCTATGGAGAACCAGACTTGAAGAGAGCTCAAATTAAATGTAAGTAATTTCCTTTTTTCCTACCTTGAAATTCCTATTGATTTCCTACCTAAATAGAAATTCCTATTGATTTTGTGTCTGTTCATATTAGTATGTTACCTTGTCACCTTTTGTTTGCAATATTATGTTGTTTTACGTGTTGGTGTGTTCAGGAGGGTTTGGCGGAGCTCTGTCCCCGTGGGTGCCACCAGACCCTGAGCCAGCCCGGCTGGGCAGCACACCAGGTGCTTCATTGCATCCCCGGTTCCGCATGGGAACCCGGTCCCAGCACGAGCAGAACCCCACCTGGGCTGCAGGAACCCTGTCCCTGTCCCTGTCCCCGTCCCCGTCCCCGTCCCCGTCCCTGTCCCTGTCCCTGTCCCTGTCCCTGTCCCTGTCCCTGTCCCTGTCCCCGTCCCTGTCCCTGTCCCGGTGGGGCTCTGGGCTCTCCCAGCCGAACCCCCGCAGGCACCGGGAGCTCCCCCTGCTCCGCAGGGGTTATTTTTGTACCGTTTTCATGTGAAAGCTGCCGGCTGTTTAGAAATCCTGAAGCTAACAGGCTGTTGTGGTCCTCACAGCTCTGCTGGTCAGACAAGTATCTTCCCCCTGTCCCCGGCGTCCTCTGTTCCTCACACCTCACTGCACAGGCACAGAGACCTCTGACCGAGTTGTCAAGGTGACGGGTGCTGTTATCCTAAAGTACTTATTTCACATACATGGTGTTTTGTCCCTGCCTTTTATTGAAACACAGAGAAGAGACCAATTATCTTCCTAATGGTTTGCACAGCTTCTTTCTTCTCTTAAGTGGGAGTTAATGATAAATGGTTTGGGCAGGGGGTCGCTCCTGCACAGAATGCTCTTGGGTGTCCCTTGCTTTCCGGGTGTCCAGGGACACGGGGCAGCTCCTCTCATCTGCTTTCCTCGCATTGTCACCGATTTTCTCCTCCCTGCTTAACCCCTCCAAAATGAGCCCGCTTTCCTGAACGCCCGGGTGCCGCAGCAGCTCCGTGCCCGGGCAGGAAGGCTTTAGCGGTGCCGCTGCACGCCGGGCTGCCCGGGGGCTCGGCATGGGCAGGGGGGCTGTGGGCAGCCCCTGGGGGATGTCAGCACGGCCCGGGGGCCTTGGGGTCCACACGGAGCTGAGCTCTGACCCACACGGCCACGGAACACCCTGGCATGGCTGCTGGGCCGGGGTCACAGCCGCAGGTACAGCTCGTCCCCCGGATCCTCCCACAAAGAGGCACATGAAAATGCTGGCCTAATGCCAGTCTTAAACCAAATAATGAAGAAGAGGCTCTTTGCTGCTGCAGCTCAGCTCTGGCTGAGGGGCACCAGGGAGCAGTCGAAGTGACAGCTCTCACGTGAAAGTGCGGTTAGAGGTTGGGTTGGAGAAGCAGACGGGGGGCTGAGTGGAGCCAATTCCAATTCCATCGGCTTCCTTCTCTCAAGCATAGGGCATGCAAAATGGGCCACTTCCCACCCTGACTGGAGTTTCATCCACCGAATTCCCGCTCTGGGAGTACCTGGAGCTCAGCAGCCCGAGTGTGTGCAGGGAAGGGGCTGCGAGACAGCTCCGCTCCTTGCAAGCTTTGTTATTGATGTGCTGCGTCTCGGTGGATTAGTAACGGATGTGGTTTAAGCCAGAGGGTTCCTCTTGCCTTCCAGCCTGCATTACCCCGTCAGGAACAGAGGTTTCACTGGCACCTGATAAGCCACATAAAACATAAATACTGGGGAGATGCTGTGTGTGAACACAATCAGTCTTGGCAGTGACACAATCCCTGTGTAACAGCCTGGCAGGTATCTGCAGCTTTGTTTTTTGCAGAGTGAAGGCAAGTTGATCTGGAAGAGCTCGGATTTGAGTTATGTAAAGCAGGAAATTGTGCCTCTCCATACCACATTCCAGGAAGAAGATGCAATTTCACCACTGCAGATCCATGAAAGTGGGAACACTTTAACTCAAGCATGGTTTGGCTTGGGAAGTGTCTAGAATTATTTTTCCATTCAACAATATGCCCAGGAGCCCAGGAGCATGTCCACAACATGTGCCCTCTCCGAGTGGCTGTGGTGTCTGTATTTTCACCCTTTGCCATTCTGGGACATCACAGAAAAATCCACCTGCAGATTGTTTATCTTGTTTCCTTGTGAGTAAAGATGCAGCCTTTAACTTCCTGTGGATGTAGTGGGTTGGTTAATGCCTGGGTAACAGAGGGAGGGGATGGGGGCATGGCAGTGTTAATGGGAGAACAGCTCATTTATAGTTCCAGCATGCTTTATGACATCAAAAGAGCATTGAGAGAATGCTTGGGATAATGTTAATTAGGGCTCAGAAATAAATGCTTTGCTTCCTCATTAATTGTTATCTCTTTGTTGTGCTCATTAGAAAGTGATTCCTAGCAAGGAGCTGCTAAAGGTTGTGCAGCTGAGAGGAGATGTGCTACTTGGGTGGAAGACAGCCCCATCCAAGTTTGGTCCTCGGGGGTGAAGTGGTGGGGGACATGTGCCACTCAGGGTGCTGCAGGGAGAGGTGGTGAGATGTGGAATGCTCTGGAGAGCACCATGGGACAGCCCTTTCCCCTATCTTCATTAAGCAGCCTTGCAGGGAGCATCTCTCTTCTCTGTAAAGTTTTCTTGTCTCAGCCATTTCTGTAGATTATGAGAAAATACACTTTGGAAAATTGAATCATAAAACTGTGGTGTAAATCCTTTTAAAAAGAGATCAAAGACCAAAATGCTAATAAGGCTGGGATGGGAATAAAATCTAGGCACTTTGGTAAAGTAGAATAAAAATAAAGAAGGCCTACAAAGAGAATAACAAATTAAAAACAAGTTTAAAAAGAGCAACGGAGAAAAGAGATTCAAAACAACCAAAGGAGAAAGCCCTTAAAGCGAAGGCTTTCATGTACCCATTGCAGGCATGACCCTCAGTGCTGCTTTCACACACAGTGACCCCTCTGCTGCCAGCCCTGCCCAGGAGCTCACCCCCACCTGGGGCAGCATC